>NC_056745.1:1152436567-1152636567 GCF_019279795.1 Protopterus annectens | reverse complement strand
GTTAAGAGAGTATCATATGGTGAACACAAAAAGTCTTATCTTGTGCTGAGCATGTGCAGGACCAAGATTGGTTAACATGTTTAAGCAGTAGTTTATTACTATTGAGTTTGTTGGATAGTTTTACGTGTGTGGGTTTACTATTCCAGAGTTTAGCAACTTACTGTGAGTAAAGCGAGACTCCTGCAACATTATATGACTTATTTGTAAGTAATAAGTATTTGATAACACAGCAGATGTCCCTTTCTGGACAGTAGAGCAGTAATAAGTTTTGAAGTGCAGTGCATTTTTCTGGATGATGAAGGAGTTTGTGTGCTGTACTTAGTTGTGAATATGTTAGGTAGTTCTGTAAATCATGCCAGTTTAATTGCTTTAAACTATGACAGTGGTGGGTCCAATGAGGGAAACTGGTGGCAAATTTAGCTATTATATATAAACTGGGCAATGAAAAAGGAATTCTTTACAACAGCGGATATGTGGTGAAAGGACAGTTTAATGTCAACACAGGTTCTCAGATCCCAAATCCCAAAACTAAGAGATCCATTTTCAGGGGTTGTGTTGTCAATGACAGTTACAAGGGAAGTCAGGCTTGCTGAAGGATATGATTATACACTTCTTGGCATTAAGTTTTAGTCTTTATTTTTGACACTAGCTATTTGTTTTGGACAGGTCCTCTTGGAGAATCTTTGTGTCCTCTAGGAAGTTTATGATGGCACCGAGTTTGCAATCATCTGCAAACTTGCTGAGCCAGAAACCCTCACATTAGCATTGACCTCCAAATAAATGTCAAGAAGAGTGGCCCAATTACTGAACCCTGGGAAAAATGCTAGTGATCTTTTGGAGGAGATCATACAGCCATCCACCCTAACTTCCTGGGTTCTATTTGTGAGCTAATTTGCTATCCAATGAGTTAAACAGGGACTGACATTTAGCTTGGAGAGTTTATCTATGATACCTGACCGTGGGATGGTGTCAAATGCATTTACAAGGTTTAGATATGTGGTGTACACTGTTTTGCCCTCATTCATTGCTTCAGTAACTTTTTCAAATAAGTTGAACAGGTTAAGTAGGCCAGTTGTGCCCTTGATGAATATGAATTGGGTTGGATCAAGAGGCTGTAAGTTACATATCAATTCCATAATTATCCTTTCCAAAGCCTTACAGATGAGACTGATAGGCTTACAGGTCTATAATTATCTGGGTCTGCTGAAATCCCCCTTTTGTGCAAGGGAATGGATGCTGTCTTCCATTTGTCTAGCATGAAGCTTGTTTTGAGGCTGATACTGAATAGCTTCTGTAGGCAATCAGGCAAGTCATGTTTCCAGCTAACTAGCAGGGAGCATGGTATGTTATCTGGCCCCACAGATATAGTGTTCCTGGCCTTAAATTGCTCTTTCAGAATTTGTTCCTAGTAAATTTAAGTGGTGGTGGTAGTGAGGTATATGTGTGTGTGTGTGTGTGTGTGTGTGTGTGTGTGTGTGTGTGTGTGTGTGTGTGTGTGTGTGTGTGTGTGTGTGTGATCTGAGAATATTGGGAGGGAAGAGGGGAACTCCAAGCTAAAATATGTACACTAGTAAATTGGCTTTGTGTTTGAGTGTGTGATGCCATTTTCTATTAACTCGGCTCAGTGCTGGGTACTGTGTCTGACATTTTTAACACAAGTAAAGACGGCTTTCTGGTTATCCTTCACCTGGGTAGTTATTTTTACCTCAGTTCTGGCACTGGCTGATTTGATAGTGTCTAAAGGTCCTTGTTAAATTTTCCAAGAGTAGTTTTGTCATCTTGAGAATTGGATTTATTTTTGTGTGCAGTAAGTTTTTTTTTATTAGAAAACCTATTTATATTTGGGTTCCACCATAGGGGTTTATGTCTGAATTTGGCACTGCATTTATTTCTGAGGGGAATTTATGCATCTAGGCAGCTATTTACATGTGCATACAATTTGGCAGTGATGGATTCTGCATAAGCACTGAGGTCATCAAGATAGAAAGTGCTTTTGAATTTAGACAGGTGATCACTCAGTTTTAGTACATTCACCATTGCATAATCTCTGAACACCAAGGTATTGGAAAATGCTTTCAGGCTTCAGTCTTATGGTGAATGTGTTTGACTTGTGGCCTGATCTGACCACAGAGGAAGTTACAATTGGTGATAAGCAATGATACCCCATATTGGTAAGGACTTAGTCCAGGATTGTATCGCTCCTGGTTGGGGTGTAGACTAACTAACTGGTCCATGGAGGTTGTACTGATAAAAGTCCAGTACTTGTCTGAGGATGTACAAGTCTCCCAGTGTAGAGGGGTAGTTTAAGTCTCCTAGGAAAATAATATTTGTTTTAATATACAGGGATTTATAAGTTAATTACACTGCTAATGAAAATTCTTTTTTGAGTAATCTAGGTTCTTCTGTCCAAAACACTAAATCATTCTGAACTACCAATTTCTTTCAATTTTGACTTTATTTAAAATGTCTTTTAAAATCAGTTGCATACATATCAAGAAAAGGGATTTAAATGTTAATTTGTTTTCAGATAAATACATTTCATCATTAGTAACCAATCTAGAAATATTAACAATCTAATCAACAGCTACGAAAATACTGTAGTTATCACTTACTGGGAGATACTGACCATAACAATTTTAGGTTAGAAAAGTTTATAACAGGCATAACAGATGCTTAAACGGATGTATTAAGATAGCTCAAGACAAGGAGGAAGGCAAGTCAAGACAGTTCCCTGGTTTCAGTTCCAAACATATACATCTCAGCTCATTATTCTGTTTCAGCACAAAACTAGGGATCATCAGCTTACATCACTTCCTTTCCCCACAAAAATCATTCATATATTTACATCAGATTACATTGTCCTTTTCACAAAATAGAAGAAAGACTAAACAGCAAACAGGCTCTCAACTGTTTGTATACTAATGACTGCTTACCCAGATTTGCCTGGTTGCCTATTTTATAGTACACTGCAATGGCATTTGTTTTATCCTTTCCTTCCTGATGCCAAACCCTTGTATGGCATAATTGCAAGCAATTAAATCCTTCCTGACATAGGAAAAGCAAGACATCCTATTTTACATTTCGACTGCAAGCTTCACACAATTTTCTCTTCCATTTTATTCACAAGAAAAATACACAAGTTTACACACATTTTTACGCCACAAAGATGCACGCATATTGCTGATTACAGAGCTTAAATATAGCTTTACAAATGTGTCAACTCTCCTATGGAAAAAAAAATCAGACAACCTCCAAGTCCCTCTACTTTTAGTATCCTAAAATACACCTTAAAATCAAGTCAGGCAAATATTTTCCCTCCCAAAAAAATCAGCATTATAAAATACCAAGAGTTCAAAAACAGCAAGACAAAATAATTACAAGAATAATGTGATGTTGTCTTTATTTATTCAGGGCAATCTGTACTGAATACTTATCTGGGAAATGATAATGCCTTTGAAAACCTCATCAAAAAGTATTGTAACTTACTGAAAATGACATTTTGGACTCCCTGTTTATTAATTTTTAGCAAACAATAATGAACAGTCAATTGTGAAACGCAATAGCAGTTTGTATGGAGAAGATAGAGCAGCAGATAACAGCTTAAAGAACTTATTCCTATCTCAACAGAACTATGTTTGAAATCCACAAGTTTCTAAGCTACATAACTACTCATCCTGCTTTTGGTGCTGCTACATGTCAAAGTATGAAGTACTTAGTAAACTTTATCAGTCATTTAAGATGCTACATTTTTATTTCAGGTTGTATCAACTTTGGTGATGAGATCTATAATAAAAATTACATAACTCACAAAATAAAACAATCAGTATTTGGGACTGTCAAAGGAGGAGGAAATAACAGAAGATAACTGCAACTGTGCATATTCTGGAGGAAAACAACATGCAGGAATAAACATTATAAACTATTTTAAGTCTTTTACTGCTAATGAGATCAAATGAAGCTGGAATAAGAGCTATACTTTGTAATAAGCTTAAACTGAAAAGTTGTGTGCTGTATTACCAAGGCACTTGTAACATGCATTTGTTTTGCTGTAAACCATATTCTTAGTACCACACACACTTTTATTGTCTGGTTCTACTATATCTTAATGAATGCCCACCTAGCAAATCTTCTATATTTTTACTTGCTGTTTCCACTTAAAGAATGCTTGTTTGTGTTACAAAAAGGCATTAGAAATAGGACTGTATGGAGTAAATGA
This sequence comes from Protopterus annectens, assembly GCF_019279795.1. Classification (NCBI taxonomy): domain Eukaryota; kingdom Metazoa; phylum Chordata; order Ceratodontiformes; family Protopteridae; genus Protopterus; species Protopterus annectens. The sequence goes on along the minus strand of NC_056745.1, from coordinate 1,152,632,351 downwards.
TGAAGACATAAGAAGAAGATTATTATCCGAAAATTCCTTTAATACTGCCACAATAGTGGAAACCGTGAATAAAAACATACAAGACTGCAATATAGACAGTTGGCATTAGCAAACAAAAGAATATACAAAACACTGCCTTAGCAGTGGAAGCAGTGAATAAGAATATACAAGACTGCAAATATTCCAATGATGCAGTTCTGCACTCCTGAGAATTTTGTCCTTTGGATAAGATAATAAACCGGGGACCCATCTACCTGAGTTAGTGGTAGCTCAGGTTGATGTAAAAGATCCCATGACACCTTTTGACAAGAGTAGAGGAAGTTGCACTGATGCTCTGGCCAACTTTTCTCTAATAGCACAAACACCAGCTGGGTCTCCCCTAAAAAGAGAGTACTAGCCTAGTGGGACTACCCTAGTCAACAAAGGATGGATAACTAACTAAATAAATAAGCCGTTTAGCAGCAGTATGCTAAAGAACAAACAAGACAAAAGTCTAAACAGCATGGTCCAAATAATATGAACCCCAGTAAAAATAATGCATGTTACACGTGTCTTGCTAAAACAGCAAACAGATTCTGAATGTTCATTTAAAGAAGATAAATACCATGCCCTTGGTAGAATATGAAGCACAGTAAAAGCCTGCAAAAAATCAACAAACGATGCATTTTAAGAAAAAAACGTGTTAAATGAACTGAAAGAAAATTATCACTCACTCACATGATGTTCTTGCTCAGGAGGAATGTACAAAGATCATACAGTTCCTTTGCAAAGCATGCACAGACAGACTATTCAAAAAGTCCTGGTGCAAACAGAGCAGAAAGCAGGCCACTGAATTCTGAGGTTAAAGTGCAGTGTAACCATAGCCATTAAGGTGAAGGGGAAACAAATTGCATATTTTTGCAATTAAATGATCTTGTACTGAACACTTATATAGGAATGAAAGCATATAAAAAAGAGAGGGAGTTGCTGATGTGAAGTTATCTGCAATAATCATAATTAAACACCTCTTTTTAATAACAAGTTATAAGATCTGGCCCACCTTGTTGGAGATCTATTTTGTTTTGATGTGGGAGAAATAATGCATGTACACATTGAAACTGAAGTTCTTGAAAATGTACTTAAATATATGCATTTGTTAACCAGAGGAGAACACTGATCCACACATGCACGCACACACACATTTTATATATATATATATATATATATATATATATATACATATATATATATATATATATATATATATATATATATATATATATATATATATATATATTAATTTATATATATATATATATATATATATATATATATATATATATATATATATGTATATATATATCTATATATATATATATATATATATATATATATATATATATATATATATATATATATATATACACACACACACACACACACACATTCACACTGTGTTTATATACGTAGTATATAAATATATATTATATATATATATATATACACACACACATTTTATATATATATGTATTTGTGTGTGTGTGTGTGTATATATATATATGTGTGTGTGTGTGTGTGTATATATATATATATATATATATATATATATATATATATATATATATATATATATATAAAATATACAGTATATATTAGTGTGTGTGTGTATATGTATATATATCTAGAGATCTACTGCTTTTGGTCGAATTCCATTTGGTCGAAAATGGTATATAGCCCCTGCCCCACTGCAGTGCGACCCTGGAGTTAGACTATAAAGTTAGGGGGGGGTCCCACATAACTGCAGTGTATTTTATACTTGTGTATCCACTAAAAATGTACTGTAACACAGAACATCAGTAAGAACTAGTTGCAAAATGTGGGGGGCTGTGCCCCCCCCACACCCCCTAACTTTATATTCTCACTCCAGGGTCGCACTGCTGTGGGTCAGGGGCGATATTCCATTTCCAGCCAAATGGACTTCGACCAAATGAGCTTTCAATCAGATGAGCTTTCAGTGAAGTGGGCTGCATGAAATCATTTTTGACCAAAAGCAGTAGACATTTTATATATATATATATATATATATATACACACATACACACACTCACACGTATGTATGTTTTTTTTCCCCCAGTTTCAGGCTAGAAGCACCGCCTGGTTAAGTGACTTGTTTTGTGACCCACATTAAACGTGAAGATGTACTTAATGAGTAAATGGGTATACTAAATGGAATGACCGCCATTATTCATGCTCCAGAAGATTCCCGAGCTAAATTTTATACACTAATGAAATATCATGCTAATACATTAAGTAGGTTATCTATTCCAGAAAAGTGTATACGCTTAGATATATCTGACTGAATACTGATGTTAGGTGTTATGGAGAATTCACCAGAGTGTCTTAAGTATATTAAATAAAATAATGCCAAAAATGTTAACTCTACCACAACTGGCTGAAAAATCTGGCCTATAATAACTGTGCAAAGTTAAGGCCAACTGTCTGGAATATTATGCATAAAATGTTAAAGATTGGTTTGCTTTATGGGAAGATCTATAGTCATAGTCCCTCTGCAAGACTATAACACAATAATGAATATCTTACATCAAGTTCATTTTTTGCAAGAATCTAGTATAGAAAGCTTACAAGATCATGTACACTGTGTCTTTGCAAAGATCAAAATGAGATAAAGGAAGCAAAAGATGTGTGAAAAACATCAAACATATACTAAATTACCACTGAATACACTTCATACCTCCTTGTAAATGGATTGGGAAGCAATGGTCTAAAACTACATGTGAACTATGGTCTACTCCTTGGAAAATATTTCTAATTCTGACAACTGCTCAAAAAATTGAACTGACTTGCCTCATAATTTATTTGTTTTTAATTATCCTTTGTTGACCTGGCTAGTTCCACTAAGCCAGTAGCCTCTTTTCAGGGGAGACCCAAAGTGGTATTTACACTACAAGAAGAAATTTGGCCAAGGCATCGTGGACCTTCTCCTACTCGTCATTTTTGAGAGTGGGACCCATTTTGCAGGAGCACACAGGTGGTCCAGAGAAATGGGGAGGCAGATGGCGAGAGAAGGAGGAGATGAAGTGGTGAGTGAAATGGAGAAGAAAGCAAATAGTGAGACAGAGAATGTGTGCAGGATTCTGAGGAGATGTTTCAAAGAAATCTGGTTAATGGAGATGAGTCAGCTCATGATGGATGTATGAATACAACCTTCCAGTCAGGAAGGTTGAGGGATGATACTTAAAGAAATGATGGTGCAGAGTGAGCAAGAAAATGCAGGAGCCGTTTCCTTGGAGGACATTAAGAAGAAAATACAAAAACTGGGTGCAGAGACAATCCTGAAGAATAGTGGTGAGATGGAAAATAAAACATATGCACAGAAAGTATAAAAGGAAGCAAAAGTGGAGTAGCAGAAAAGAAGGCAGAAGAAAATGAAAAACAGAAGTACTTGGTAAGGATTCAAAGAAAAGGAGACAAAGAAATGGACTGGTATGAAGTGTGAGACAATTTAATAGTTCTTGTAGGTGTAAAAACACACAAGGTAAGAACATTTTTTTCTTATTAACAAAGAGACATTTTGCGACATTATATGAGAGACTGTTCTTCATCAGAAAATCTGCTTGGAGAATATGAAAAAAAGGAGACTATAACCTTTGGAATCTTTATGTAATAAAGGCATTTAACGGGGAAATCAAAGAAAATTGGGTCTATATTAGAACATCGAAGTTTCACAACTTCGAATGTTTTAATATCGACCTCTATTAAGCGAACATTGAAAATAGCTTAGCTACAGAAAACTGACGTTTTTCCTGTGGAAAGAATTCAGTTGTCCGTTTCTGTCGCTTTGCTATTTTCAGCGCTGTGGTGGAAAGTTACGGGTCGGGTTCAGATAAGTGTGCGATTGGGCGCGGATTAGGTATGCGTGTGATTGTGTGGACATGAGGGTTAGGTGAGTTAGAGTGCGGGTCAGGTAAGTGTGCGATTGTGTGGAAGTGAGGGTTAGGGTGGGGTAGGTAAGTTAGGGCACGTGTGAGGTGAGTGTTTGATAGTGATGGACGTTAGGGTTAAGGTAAGTGGATAGTTAGTGGTGTATGTACAGTTTAGTGTAGGGTTACATGTACAATTTTAGGTGTATGTGTTTGGATTGCTGTTCGTTTGGTGTGCTTGTGTTGTATGTGTTTTGAAACAGCAATTTTTTTCCCTAGGAAAAAATTTGCTGTTCTGCATGTTCAATGTTGTCAGCGTTCGCTGAATAGGGGTCAACATTAGAACATTCTAAGTTGTGAAACTTCGATGTTCTAATATAGACCCAAGAAAGTTCATGTACAATTTCAAACAGAGGTAGAAAAAGAGACTTTGAAAGGACATTTGAAAACTTTATATAAAGAAGTACTGGACATTGGAAAAGTTTATTACAAAATGAAAATAAGAGTAAGGAATAAAAAGAAAGAAGAAAATGAACAAAGAAATGAAATTTCAGAAGGAGTAGAAAGATTCTGAAATAAGTGATGATGAAGACATAAACTGGGAGTTCGTATAACAAAAAAATATTTTTTTTGGTAAAAGGGTACAAGACAAAAAACATAATTTAAAGGGATAAGTACACAAGAAAAAAAAGAAAAGAAATGGTTGAAAAAGAAAATAGACAGCTAATGATTGGGAGGTGGTACAATGGTTAAGGTGTTTGACTCACAGAAACAATCTGCAGTTTTTGATTCTCACCTTTGGTCGGAAATTGGCTAGGCTTAGAATGGTCTATTAAGAAAGTTAGCCTAGCAATTAGCTATGAACTTATAAACCATGACTCCAAGGTAAAGATAAAATTAAATTTTTAGACTAAAGGATAATGTTTAGTGGAGTAAACCACTTCTCCTGACTCAAAACTAAGAAAAATAATATGGAAATTAAAAGACAAAGTCAGGGAAGCAGAACAAAGCAGCCGGAGGGCTAAATCCTTAAATGGATGTCACAAGCTATTCAACTCATAAAAAATAATGGAATCCAAACTCTCCAAAGTCAGTTGTACAATTTATTGTAAAGATTTAGCGCTTTCACCTATTCAGGCTTCATCAGACTCAACACACAATTGCTATATAACATTGAATATATACTGAACAAAGGGCAGGAAACAAAATCAATAATTCAATTAAAACGTAAATTATATTAAATACTGACAAGTGGTAAACAAACTAAAATTAAAATATCACACAAATAGCCTTAGTGTGATAGCCATAGTGTAGAAACCTAAACTACTGTGCAGAATAATACATATGTAAATATATGAATAGAAAGCAGTGAAAACACTCAATCAATAATAAATAAAATAAAATATTAGCTCAAACAGCCATTACTTAAAAGCCTGAGCTATTGTATTAAAAAATGTACTTGTGTATATATGTGCATATGCAAAACACTAGAAACAATAAAAACACTAATTCAGTTATGAATAACTGAACTGATAACCACAAGAAAGAACCAATGTATCTAAGACACAATAACTCTGGTGTATGTATATTTATAAACATAGTGGGAGCAACATTCCAGTATATAAAACACAAAGCTGGTATACATGGAAATGGTGCCTGGATGTAGAGATGTATAAAAAATGCTAATGTATGTGTGGACAAAGATCCTACCTAACTAAAAAGGGACAATAGTGTTGTTGGCTAAAACACTATACAGGTTGGTGGATGGATAAAATAAACATACATGCATCAGCATGGTGGTGTGAAAATGGAGAAAAAATATGTATATGTATAGAAATATATGTATAAATGTAAATGCATATATATATATATATATATATATATATATATATATATTGGCAGGTGTTTTATATGTACTAATTACTAAGTACACTTATATACCTTCAATCTCCTCATTTTCAAAAAAGGTTTCACAGATACCTTAACATTCAGGCCGGGTGGACTATCTGACCTAAATTTCATTATCCAAAAATTCTCCCTACCTTCTGTAAGGTAAGGTAATACATAAGGATTTGATTGATCCACCCCTGAGGCCGATAGTGGCAGGTAGAGGTTGGGCCACAGAACCAGCATCAATCTTTATAGAAAATACTTTAAGACTTATTGTTGATGCCAATACTTATATATTAAAAGATACACGACAGTTTTTGCTTGACCTTTACCAACATTTGCAAGGCCTACCAGAAGAGATTGATTATCTATTTGTGACCATGGATGTAAAATCTTTATTCACTGTTATACCTAACCATATTGGTATAGACATGGTCAGACGTTATTTAATTCGTGACTTCACTTTGGCTGATTCCACCATTAGTCTTTTGACCTCTTTACTACACTTAGTTTTATACAACAATATCTTTTATTTTGAAGGGAAATGTTTCCAACAGAAAGATGGCGTAGCTATGGGCACTTCTTGTGCCAATAGCTACGCCAATCTGTTCATGGCCGAATGGGAACATGAATATATTCACAGTTTACCTACCTTTTCTGAACATGTCTTATTTTATAGGCGTTTTGTGGATGATCTTTTCCTTCTGTGGGGAGGAGACCATGCAGAGCTATTGAGCTTTATTGACTCTGTTAACACTTGCAGCACGTATCTTAGTTTCAGCCATGAGATATCTAACAATAAGATACCATTTTTAGATATCTTCGTTGAAAAATTACCTAATGGTATTGTTAACACCGGAGTCTTTAGAAAACCTTGTCATATGAACACCTTATTACACCGTTTTAGTATGCATCCCCGTATGTTTTCAATAATATTATTAAGGGACAGGCCACTAGGGTTTCCAGGTACAATCCTACTGAGTTTGGTTTCAATCAAGACATGAGGGCCTTACATGAGAGGCTGTCAGAACGTGGGTATACAACACTAGATATACACCAGGGTATGGAAGAAATACCTGGTTTGAGGATGGGTAATGCTGCTCCGTATTTTTCTGCTCCACCCTCAAGTATAGTATATCCACCCCGGACTCCCTCTACCATACATCACCAGACAGCTTTCTCTATCTTCTACACTACTGATGTATATGACATCCAGGATGTAGTCAAGACACATTGGAGGGTCCTAATGGCAGACTCCCATATTAGAGACATTTTAGGTGATGTTCCAGTCTTCAGGTACAGGAACAAGAAAAACTTGAAAAGATTACTTTGTGACAGGAGACCATTCATTTCTACTACTCCAGTTCTATAAAAATAAGAAACAAATGGTCTAATCAGAAAGTAGAATGTCAAGACTTTTTTGTGTAGACTGGTAAAAGATAAATTGCCAGTAAAAGGAAATATGCCATATAAAAAGAAAAAAGTGATAGAATATGTTTACATTGTCAAGAAGAAGAAACTATGAAATGTGTTTCTGAAATGTAAAACAGTAAAAGAAGTTATAAGGCAAACTATTTTTCGAAGATATAAAAGAAGTGTATGAAATAAACATGGACATGATTAAATATGGATATTACAAGAATAGAAGCAAAGAATATGTTTAAAGAATAGATAAAAAGATATGGGTTATATGGAATGAAAAAATAAATTAAATTATGTTTAATGGTAAATGGATTTTAGCAAAAATATTAAGTAAAATCAAATGGTGGTTATGGAAAAAGGAGTGGGGGTCTAATTGGGATGAAAATTTAGTATGATTGCAAAGGAAATTATGAATATGTGTATATGTACATTTATATATTTGTACATTTGTAAATATTAGTACATATTTAAATATTTTGTAAATAAGAGTTCTTTTGTATGTAAATAAAAAACCCTACTCTTTGCAGGAGAGGAAGTAAAGCACTCTCTGGAGATTCTAGGTAGTACTGAAGGACTGCTACTGCAGTTCTGGGGGTCACTTGATGGAGGATAGTGCAGTACAGCTGGAGAGATTCTAGGTAGTACTGAAGGACTGCTACTGCAGTTCTGGGGGTCACTTGATGGAGGATAGTGCAGTACACAGCTGGAGAGATGAGCAGGAGAAAAAACTTATTGAAGGAAGAAGAAGTTGATAAAATATCCATTACAGAGGTAGAAACTGAGGGACTGGATAAACAAGTGCTAATAATTTTGATGAAACAGAGCCGAAGGATGGAATGACATTGTGGACAGAGTGAGTGTTACAAGTAGAAGAAACAGAGAATGGAAACACAAACTGCTGGTGAAAGGAAAAGAATGGAAACATTCTTGGCTGGTGGAAAAGCCAGTTTTCAGGGTTTACCTTTGCAATAGGGTTTTTTTGTTACAAGAAAGAAGTTGTTATGGAGATACAGAAAGGCTATGAAGAACGAAAGAAAAAACTGAGAGGAGACAACAGCCATAGATAAAATGACTATTGCTAAGAATATAAAGTAAAAGTGATGGCAGTTTGAACAGTTATGACATTGTGGATTGTATTATTTTGCCACTACGATTTAACATTAAAGACATAAGAGCACTGATTCATTTTGGCACTAAAGATTTTGTGAATTAACATTTGAAAACTTTAACTTGTTAGAAATATTTATGACCGAGATTGAAAAAAAGAAATGCAGTAGCACAATGGAAAGAATGTTTATTTCAGAGTTGGGACTACAACTAAAAAAAGAAAATAAATGTGCAGTTTGGGACTTCATATATATGTGAACATGAGTTAAAACTGTTTTTTTTTCTTTTACTATGAAGTTAAAAGAATGTATGTGAGGAAATGAGTGCATTGACCTGGGGATGGAAAGTGTGGGTAACAATGGATGTTAATGATGAGAAAATTTAACATATTTCAAATATAATAAAAGTGAATGGTAAGACAGGATTTGATAGGTATTGAAGTCAACCAAAAATACGTTATTTCTGTAGGGATAAAAATCATTTAATACAATACTGTAACAAACCAAGGTGTGAAGAGGAGACATACAGCAAAAAACTGTAAGCTTTTTTTGTAAAAATGTAAATAATTTTGAAACTTCTGGTTTGACTTCCTCTTATCAGAAGAGAAAAGAGTGGATAAAGAGGAAATCTAAGAAGAAAGAAAAGGTAGAAAATGTATTACTGTCGATGCTAAACAAGAAAGTGGTATGGGGAGGGTGATACTAATAAAAAGGCTAAACAATGAAGAGGTACTTAGAGAAGAAATAGTTCAAAGTGAGGTTATTAATACACAGGAAGAGAACATATTTGCAATTTCTGAAAGAGAAGAAGAAGAGACAAATTGGTACTGGAGAAGAAAAAGACAGTGAAATATCATTTGGTGGGAGGCTTACGAGAAGGAAAAGAAAAATAAGATCTGGAAGTAAAACACATACATTTACAAAAACAAAAAAGGGAAAAGGATGATCTAGGAATTTTAGCATTAAATTTTTCATCAACATAAAACAAAGTCCATATTCAAGCGCAACTTAGATTTATGAAGATTTAGAAGACCGCTCTTAAATGATTTATCCCATGCACAGTTCCCCTTAAATTATCTATGGTATGATCCCAGTTATTCTCATTAAGGGTAATGTATAATTATTGACCATGGGATGGGTAATACCAATATATAACAAAATGGGATAAGTTATTTTGAGCACAAAAAGAGAAATTAGCTAGGCTTAAAATAGCCTGAAATGGCAGCTAGCCTAGTACTTGTGTATGAACAGACTTGGTGGTGGTGGAAAAAAAATAAAAATGGATGTTTTCTGCTCGCCACATACCAGATGTAACAAAGACGAAAAATAAAAAGAATACAGGCAATACGGGGGAGGCTGGGCAACTGTTTGGTTGGTAGCAAATGAGACATGCTATGGAATAAGATTTCTTATAAAAAATGAAGAAGTAAGAATAGATGTAACAGTAGTGGTAGCAGGAAGGGTAGTGATATGATAATACAACAAAAATGTATAAGATTAATAGTGATTTATGCATATACTAACATGACGGAGAGAAAACAGTTTGAAGAAATAAAAAAAAAATTGTGTTAGTAAATATGCCAATAGTGATGGCAGGAAATTTCAAGTGTAACCCAATGAAAGAAAATGGAAAAAAATAGCACAGGCTATTAAGCTGTTAAGAGATTTAATAAAATGTGGAGATTTAAAAGTAGGAAACTATAGAGAATGGACATACAAGATGGAATGTTCAAGACTGAAACTGATTACACCATTTACTCTAAAGACATGAAAGAAATAAGGAGAAGAGATGGCAGAGTTTTCATATCATAGAATAGTATCAGCTAGAACAGGGGAAGACAGTGAAATAATAAAGGGGGGAAACAGGATAAATACATTAACCACAAGAGTTTTAAAAATAGGAACACATGATAAGAGACATACTATGAAAATATCACATGACAATGAGACCATTTTATAAAAATTGGACACAGTGGTGGGTAGTATATTTTTATACTTCTAATTCTATATTTAAAAGTGGAAACGAATAAAAAAATAAGATGAAATCTGAAGACATTTTGCAGAATTATGAGAAAGAAATAGAAAAAGGAAGTGACAAAGTAAGAAAAATAGAAAAACAGATGCATGAAAAGAATAAAGAAAAAAATAATGTTACATAGGCAAAGATTTTTTTTTCTGAAAGGAAAGAAAGAGGAGGTTCCCCATACTTAGGAAAAGAAATAAAAATGAGAGAGGGGTGGATACTTTTTAAGGCACAGAAGAGATTATGGAAGTAGAAGAAAGGTTTTGAAAAGAAAACGTATGAAAGAGAGGAAATGATTGGGCATGGAAAGTGGAAAAAATATATATGTCTTTTTGAAGAAAATGATATAACAATAGAAAAATAGAAAAGGTAATAAAAGAAGGTAAGAATGAATCATTGCCAGGATTAGATGGTACGAGTATTATAAGGAAATAAAGGTGAAATATAAATTAAATTATTTAAATGCTAAAAGAATTGATGAAGAAAAGTATAAATGGAAGAAGACGTGAGGAGTGATAAAATTTATATGGAAAAAGGATGAAAGAAAAGATATAAAAAAAATCAGAGGCCTATAACAACATTAGGGAAGACTGACTATAAACTACTGATGAAAATACTACAAAAAGGATGGTGAAAGTACTGGATGTGATAGTAGGAGAAGGGATTTATGGTATAAAAGGAGGAGAGGTGAGAAAATTTTAATTACAGTTAAAGAAGTACTAGAGAAGATACTGAAAGAAAATAAAGAAGCAAGACTGATGGGATGTGACATATCTAAAGCATTTGATTAAGTAAGCCATGAAGCAATGTGGCAGATTTTAAAGACCTAGGATGTAGCAGAAAAACATTAATGTAATAAAGAAATGTTATGAAAATGTATGGGTACACAATAAATGGATGGATGGGAAAAAATAAGTATTAAGGTAGGAGTAAAACAGGGATCTCCCATGAGTATGCGCATATTTTTAATAATAATGAATGTAATAATACCAACATGCATGTATGAAATGACAGAGACAAGATGTAAAATAGAAAGGAAATGTTACATTACTAATATATGTATGGCAAACGTGGAAGATTTAGTTCTAATGATAAAAAACAAGGGATGGATAAAAAAGGTTGCAATAAGGATCAGAAAACCATTAAAAAAGCTGGCCTACAGGTAAACAAAATGAAGTGTAAGGGATTTGGCGAGATAAAAAAAAAAATAAATGGAATATATTTCACAACAAATGAAGTTAAGATCTTGAGAGTAACATTTGATGAGTATGAAAGTGTAATAAGTCAATGGAGAGGTACTGGAACATATAAGGTTGGTTGGTGGAAAAGTTTTATTTCAGAAAAAAGATATATATACTAAATACTTATGTAATAGGAAAAATTGCATATTTAGAGGGTGTATATATATATATATATATATATATATATATATATATATATATATTTATATATATAAAATATACACACATATATATATATATATATATATATATATATATATATATATATATATATATATATATATATATATATATATATATAAAGAGAGAGAGAGAGAGTTTCACTTCAGAAGACTGAAAGCCCAAAATCTTGAATTTCAAATGAGACCAAAATCTTGAAAGTTCAAAAGACTGAAAACTCAAAATACTGAATCTCAGAATACTGAAAACACACAGGATATCAACACTTACTATATTCCAACAGAAACAGATATAGAAACAAATACAAGACAAGCCATATTACTTTTCTCCAAGTATAAGTAGGGGGGCAAGCCCCCCTGCACCCCCACACCCCCTGCTATTTAAATAGATCAACTCCGAGATCGCGCTTCACTACACTAACAGGAGTTAAGTTGTATAGCAAGTTAGAAGGGAACATGACTAAGGTAACAACAGGCAGTCATGAAACATGTAATGGTATGTTTGCCATTTTGTTCTGTGAAGTGCGATCTCGGAGTTGATGTATTTAAGTAGCAGGGGGTGTGGGGGCGCAGCAGGGCTTGCCCCCCTGCTTATGCTTGAAGAGGTGGTAAACAGTTTATCTTTTATTTGTTTCTGTATGTAGTTGTGCTAGAATATAGTAAGTGTTGCTATCCTGTGTGTTTTCAGTATTCTGAGATTCAGTATTTTGAGTTTTCAGTCTTTTGAACTTTCAAGTTATGTATATATATAAAACAGAGAGAAAGAGAGGTTTCCCACTCAAATGGGAAGAGCATTATTAGAATTTTTATAGTTTTACTTGAGGCTTAAAGCTTATCCCAGTAAAAAGAGGAATAATTTATAATAAGAAAGAAAATGGTGGTTTAAATTTAAAAGAAATCTAGTGGTGCGCTTAGTATCTATGTATTTATTTTGGATAATGAGAAAGGCAAAAGAAAGACAAAGAAATGATAGGTAAGACGCTATATAAAAAAAATGGGAAGAAAAACAGGGAAAAGAAATGAGAGACAAAATGGAGAAAACAAATATGACAAAATATGAATTTATGGAAGATAAAAGTAAGTGAATGGATGGGGAAAATGGTGTAATATGTTTTCAGAAAACTTTGTGTGTACACACATGGAAGGAATTAAAAGATGATGAAAAAATGTAATAAAAGACAAAAAAGGTATGACTTTTTTTTATAAAAATAGGATTTTGTTGTGGAGAGTTGTTATTTGAGTGACTAGCAAAAGGGAATATGAAATATAAAGTGACAGGCTAGGAAATGTGCTGAATGCAGTGAAGAAGAAACATGTTTTGGACAGGCGAAATAAAGAATTTTGGTAAAAAATTAAAAATTATTTTAAATGGAAAAGGTTTAAATGCATAAATATGAATATGACAGGATAATGAAAGAAAAATAAAATAAAGAAATGTGATATTGATAAATGGGATAAAGTCATATTTGTGACAATATGGGTGTTGTGGAAAAAAGATGCAATGGATTTGTTATACAACAAGAAAATGCAAGATGATGATGTATTAGCTGAAAGAAGATGATTGAGGAAGAAAGGGTGGGGGGAATGGAAAGTAAGAGAATTTTTTTTTCAGTTCTGCTTAAATATTTAAGCTACATGTATAGTGACCTGTGTTTGTACTTTTTTTTGCTTTTTTCCATGTTTGTTTACATTTTTAGTTTGTTCTGTGACCACAGTCTTGTAGCTCAATTTGCCGTTGTAGGAAGACTGTATTTCTGCTTTACACTGTACTTCTATCTCCACAAACAGAATTACATATACCCTTAAATGCATAATTGTACCCTTTGGGAAGTCATCCATCCCAGTTTATTACTATGTTGATAATATGCTCCCAAGAGTCGACCCAGTGGTCCAGGTTCTGGGTATGCATGTAGACAGCAGCCTTACTTTCAACCACCACATGGCCACAGTGATGAGAAAATCCTTTTATGTTACTCATCTTATAAGTAAGAGCATGGAATCTAGGTCCAAAGAGGTCATTATCCTACTGTACTCTGTCCTTATCAGATCAATCATAGGGTAAAATGCTCCCTTTGGTATGTACTTGATCAGGTATATGAAGGAACCAGAGTGACCTCAGAGATTCCTTATGCAAAGAATATAAGGTGTAACAAACCTGCCTTATGCAGAGCTCCTTAAAGCCCGTTCCCTCTTCTCAGTCTTCTATAGACTGCTGGGGAGATGATTTATGCCTGGCTTACAAGGCATTTGGAGACTTCACACTTATGAATCTCCTACATATTCACACTTCAGAGTACCAGAAATACAAGGTCTAGGGACTTGAATTTTGTCTGTGACTTAAACAGAACATGCTGGAGAGAAAGATACGTGTCCCAGAGACTGACCTTCCTATGAATATCCATGTAAAACTGAGTTTGTCTATTACCCAGTTTAAGTGCAACCTAAACTACTGGATGGGGAACAGGAAATATATATAGGGCCTAGTACCCATGTCTATTATGGACAGAGGTAGCTTATAAATGCCTGGCACTCAAGCTACTATTTGGATTCAGGATATCACTGTACTTTTAGGGAAAACTTGGCTAACCTTAGGATGCCCCCTGGGTCATTAGCCTTGTAACAATCTATGAATCTATGTAAAAGCTAGCTTATATTTTAAATCCTGCTCAGCCTTAGTTATGTAGTTTCATTCACAGACACACACTGTGACAGAACTGTGGACTTCTGCCAAATCTGAACCTTATTTAGTTATTTATTACTACATTGTTTGCCACAAACAGTGTTACTGGTAAATTTCTACATAGTCTGGTAACAAACTGTAGAAGAATTCAGTAGTGACAATATTGTTTTTTCTGCTCCAGGATTTGTGTTTCAGTGGTTTTACAGTTGCTGACATCCCAGTTTTGATTTAACAGTTTTACGCTCTGCTTATCATTTACCTGCTTAAAATTGCATTCTAGTGCCTTTCTGTTCCCCTGTTCTATATGTCTGACCCATTTTACATTGAGATATTAAGCTAAAATTTTTGTGTGTGCTCCAATATTGGCTTTATTTGATTGGATCTCTCTCTCTCTTCACACCTAACCTGCTTCTTCCTTGAAGTCCCAACCATCCCACCCTTTTCCCTTTGTAGTTTTATTAGGCTGCATTTCTGGCCTGATTTCCAGAGTCCTTCCCTCCCTCCCTTTCTTTAATTTCCATTGTCTGCTGTACATGCTATTTACGTACTCTTTCCATCCACTGTTTTTTACAGATCCATCCTAGGAAGAAATTTTTTCCTATACAATGGTCCATTAAACTGTACCCTATAAGGCAGTATATACAGAGCAAATACCTTGTGTGTTGGCATGCTTAAAGCAGCTAGTTGGCTGTTGAGTGTCAATACCTATAGATTTAGTACAATTCAGTACTGTGTAAACATTTACTTTAGTAACTTTTAGAACCATTTATTATCTGCCCAAAATAATGTATTCTTAGTACTGTGCAACATTTAAGTTAGTAGAATTTAGTACTGTTTAGCATAGTCTGCCCCAATAAAGCACCTTTATTAGTCTGCACCAACAAAGTAGCCTTAATGGCCTTCTAATCCCAATACACCACCCCTTCCAGCTCACCAGTCAAACAACTGGACAGAATGGACATGCAATTTCCTAACTTCTCTGTAGCCAACTTGGTGAATATGGGCTTCTTGAGACAATGTACCACATATCTCACGTTTACCGACAACCACTTAATCCTTCAAGAAAAGGACACAGTATGAGAGAGTAGTACTTATGTGGAGGCCAAACTCTTGCATAGAAGTGCATGAGGTTGTTGAAACCATGCACACAACACCCACCTCACACAGCATACACACATATGCTGAGGCACTTAAAAATAGTCTTCCTAAACAACAAATATCACCTACATGGTCTGTTGTCAAAGCTGTGTCTCAGCAAGCCCAAAGGCACTCAGAAAAAAAAAAACACCTAACACCACACATATGGTCAAACTCAATGGAGCCCCAAACACTAAGCCCCTAAGGCAAGCAAGCACACTTCCCAGAATTCTCATCATAGAGGACTCCAAACACTAAGCCCCTAAGGCAAGCAAGCACACTTCCCAGAATTCTCATCATAGAGGACTCCACTAGAAGACATACTGATGTCTCTCTAACCAGGCTGAACAAGGAGAAAATATCCATTAGCAGCTTATTTGGAGCCAAGAACAGCCAAATCACACATACACCACAGGTACCAGTATGATTCCATCACAGTTCATGTAGGTGTGAATTACCTGATCCATATCTTCCTGTACTATATGAAGAGAGACATTATGGAGCTTTCAGACTGTGCATCTCAGGCTGGTACGAGCATAGCAGTGAGCAGCAAATTAACACAGAGTACGATACAACAATATGAAAAAAAGATTATCGATTTTAATAATTGCCTCTCTTTCTGGTGTCATTCTAAGGGGAACCAGTATTTGTCAGCTTGGAAGGACAGGATTAGCATACTGCATTGTTTTGCAAGGATGGTCTGCTCCTCTACTCTCAATGTTTTTGAATACTGGCTAAAACCTTATCCACCCCTATAGTACGTTTTTTAGGCAATGCAAATTGACAAACCTACTAACATAGTAAAATGAACTCAACTGAACCACAGGGTGTTACTGTTCAATGCCAGGAGACTAAATAAAAAAACTACACTCCCTTCAAGCCCTCCTCAAACTCGAGAATATAGACATCTGTACAGCTACTGAGACATGGTTTAAAGTGGCCGAGAATACCCCCAGGCAAGGGCTAAAGGTGGAGATGTCTCAATATACATCAATAAAAAAACTACCTCTTGGTTGGTCAAATAGAATGAACTGCTGGAGTTCCTTGTGCAGATCACCACAGACAAAATCCCATAACATATCCTAGCCAGCTAATGGTCACCCTCCATGTCCCAGTAAGCTCACAATGCATACTTAGCCTACTGGAGACACTAACCCATCCAACCTAACACCCTAATCATGGGAGAGTAATTTTCATCGTATAGACTGGGAATCCTACATGGCCTCAAATCTACAGACACAGAGATTCCTGGACTTTGTAAATACATCCACCCTTGACCAAACAGTGGAATTGCCCACTAGAGGCTCAAACATACTGGACCTCATACTCACAAATATAGGAGAATGCTGCCCTCCCCATTATCTCATCATCCATGGTAAGGTATGACCATAAAGCTGTCTCCTCCTAAATCAAAATCAATTTTATAACCTCTGTAAAACCAGTACAGTTAAAAACCACTGTAAGGTAAACTATCTTTCATTAAGTGAGAGTTTGTTAAAATTCAAGGTCCCTCCAAACCCAGAGAATACAGCTGCCTACTCTGAACTGCCTTCAGAAACACCTTGGTCAATGGCTACAAAGAGGCTGTTGTACCTACCAAAAGTTACCCCAGAACTAGCCTCAAACAAACTGCCCTGGTGGCATACTAAATTACACAGGATATACAACAAAAGGAAAAAATTATGGCCAAAATCTGGAACTATATACACTCTCCCAGCAAACTAAACAGGCAACTAAGAGGCCTAATTAGGTCAAACAAAGCCAACTGTGAGGTTAATAGAACCTCCCAGGTGAAAGATAACCATAAGACCTTCTTCAGATATATCAGAAACCTCAAAGGCAGCACACTGCAATGTGCTGAACTAGTGCATAATGGTGCTGCATTCACTAACTCTGGCGATCTAGCCAACCTGACAGTGATAAATTCAATTCAACTTTACACCCCCTATCACCCACAATCATCCCCCCAATAAATACACTCAAATATAACCCCTCCAACTATAACCAAGAAGAATGTACTAGCTGTGCTCGCTAAAGCCAACAACACAGCCTCAATGGGCCCAAATAACATTCTGTGATATCTCCTGAACAATCTAAAATATAACTTATCAGGACCCCTGGAGTCACTATTTAACTATAGTCTTAAAACAGGCAGTGTGCCACGAGAATGAAGGATTGTAACGGTTATCCCCCTTCATAAGGAAGGACCTTCAACACATCCTGGAAACTACAGACTTATTAGTCTGACTAGTCTTATTTGTAAAGCCATGGAGAAAATTATCAAAGAAATTATCCAGAAAGACATGGGAGACCTCCAGTTAGGCTTTGTCAAAGGAAGGCCATGCTTACTGAACCTGGTGGGCTTCTTTGAAAGGGTTACTAAGGCAATGGATGAGGGGAAAGCAGTGCATACTGCCTACCCAGATCTGACTAAAGCATTTGATACAATACCCTGCTCAAGCACTGTCAATGAACTTACTGAACTCTGCATAAATCCCTTGATAACATGCTGGATGGCTAGTTGGATGGCTCATGGATAGGACCCAAGAAGTTAGGACTGATGAAGCCACAGTCCCAAAGAGGCCAGAACATGTGTCCAATGTAGTAAGAAAATCCTTCTATGTTGCCCAACTTATAAGTAAGAGTGGATTGCAGGTCCAGAGAGGTCATCGTACTACTGTACTTGGCCCTCATCAGACTCATCATTCATCACGCCGTAGGGGGAAAAAAGAAGAAATAGATACATTTTGGAGAAATATACAAGATGATGAATGGTTAGAAGTAAAAGAAACAGTAAGAAGTTAAAGTGTACAGGATATGAAAAGGAATGAGGTAAGAGTCAGAGATATTGAAACAAAATTAAGTAAAGCTCCTAAATGGAAAACCTCAGGCCCACATGCAGTACTTTTCTGGTTAAATTAACATATTTACATGAAGATTTAACCCCGAGTAAATATTTATATGCATATCCCAGACAGACACTAACCTGGTTAATGAGGAAAAACAATAACTTCTAAACAATAACTTCTAAAAACAAGAGACCAAATACTTTGCATTTTGATGATGTATAAACTATATACTGGAACTGATAGTGACAGAGTTTATAGTCATTTAGAAGAAAATTCATTCATGACAATAGAACAAAAGGGCAACAAAAAGAAAGTCATATGGAACCAATGATCATTTGTTGTTAAAGTCATAATGGAAAATTGTAAAAACTGGAAATAAAATCTTAAGTATGGCATAGATAGATTACAAAAAAGCATTTGACAGCATCACACATTCATGGATAAAAGAGTGCTTACGTACGTATAAGATGCACCCTACATTGATCAATTACATTACAGTGATCATGAAACAGTGGCAAACAACTTTGCAGCTAAGTCATGATAAAGGACAAATTATTATCCCAGGGATAAAAATTCAAAGGGGGATATTCCAGGGTGACTCTGCCACTGCTGATCTTTTGTCTTGCCTTTAAGTCATTAAGCTGTCTACTTAATAGATTAGGTCATGGTTACAATTTGGCTCCCAGATAACAACAAAGAGTAAAGACTTCTCATCTTCTGTTTGTGAGTGATTTAAAACTGCACAGTTCATTAGATGAGGTGCTGATAGCACAACTACAAGTGGTCAAAACTTTCTCAGATGATACAAGAACGTCATTTAGTCTTGATAAATGTGCAAAAGCAACATTTAAAGCAGGAAAGCTGTAGAAGCAAGAAAATATCAGAGTGGGACAAAAATGTGATATAAAGGAAATTCAGCAACAGGCAGTTTATAAATACTTGGTGACTGATGAATGACTGACAATAAAACATGAACAAATGTGAACAAAACTTAGTAAGGAATATTTTAGTAGAGTAAAATTAATAATGAAAAAGCCCTGATATCTAGGAACAAAGTCCAAGCTATAAATCAATTTGCTCTTCCTGTTCTAACTTACAGTTTTGGGGTAAATGACTGGTCCCAAAAGATATTGGATCAGTTGGACAGGAAAATAAGAAAAATGTTTTACAAGTAGACCAAAATTATGTATTCCTCGTTCTGAAAAAGGTATGGGCCTCCTCGAAATTGTTACATGTACAGACCTGCAATCATAGGATTGCAGACATATTTACTGACCTCACCAGATCCAAACATAGTGAAAGTTTTAAAACATGTAGAGAACATATCTAAGATTGTCCTCCCTGTGGTTGCGTGGATTTCCTCTGGGTGCTCCGGTTTCCTCCCACATCTCAAAGACATGCTGTAGGTGGATTGGACACTCTAAACTGGCCCTAGGTGTGAGTGCGTGTGTGTGTGTGCCTTCTGTGGAAGATTGGGTGCCGGGCTGGCAATTCGACACTGTTAAACTCCACTGCCAATCATGAGCGGACAGCTGATCTGCTGTGGTGACCCCTAACCAGGAAAAGCCAGAAGAAGAGAACATATCTAAGATAATTTTCCTACTTAGTTTAGTAGAAGCACAGCACTGTCAACCAGGAATGAAAATCTAAACAGAAATAGACTAAAATCAGACAGCAACTGAATGTGCCAAAAAAAGAAAAAGGATGTGCATGATGGCCACGTGCAGCAGAAGTGAAACCTCTGTATTCAAGGACTGCAGGTGCTACCAACAAGCAGCAAGGAATTATTTAAACCAATGTTCACTGCCAATGACTGAAATAAGTCTCAGAACATTAAGTTAGTAAATGAAAATAATGAGCATTCTTTTTTCTAACCATGTTGTGTACAGATTTCTGTTGTCGATGCTACACAGTAACAGCTACCTTTTCAGGCGAGAACTGAGGAGGCATTCATACTGACCAGGAGATATCTGACTGGAGCGCAAGACAGCTTCTCTTACTCCTTTTGATAAGTGCCATTTTTTTACATGCACCAAAGCAAGATGAGCAACCATCAACTCAGACAACGGGGCTTCAATTGAAGGACGACACACTCAGGAATGCAACACTACAATGCCGATGCTTGAAAATTAGATGATCTGCTTTATCTGGGAACAGAACCCACAGTATTCTGAACTTCCAGCAACAAAGGCATGTGTGCAACCTGCTGAACTACTGATACTGCAATTAAACTGATTTAATTAATCGGGTAACTGGAAAATGATGCATTCTACATTTGTGAGTTTTGAGGCTGCTATCCAACAGCTAGTTCCACCTTGTTAGGTGGAACATTTCCAGTTTTTACATAAAACGGTAACATCTAGCAAGATTTTGATGCAAATCATTACACTTGGGTTCTCTAGTGTCTGGCAGCTCCCTATGGTTACCTATGCGATTACTGATGAGCAGATTAAAGGCATGTTTTCGATATCCAAAATCCCATACCTCTTCATCTTGCTTGCTAAAAATCATACCCATTTCTGGCCGCATGTCTCTTTTCTTTTCAAGTGGCAGTTCTTCATGGGGGTGAAACAGACCTTCAACTACCTTATCTTTTTGGAAGAGCTTTGGAAGGAGATTAGGACTGCGAGTGAAGCGAGGGAAAAGCCTTCTAGGCTTGTAAGGCTCAATCCCCTTAATGGGCACATTCCTCGGAGAATATTTGTCTTGATTTAAATTTAAGTATGCAAACAGAAGAAGCGACCAAGTCATTGATGTAAAGTTGCATCCATAACAGAAATACCGTAGTGTAACACTTCCCATGATAGTCCTAGCATTGTTGAAGGGCCATCATCAATCCCAGCCGCTAGGATAGCGCAGCTAGAAAAGATCCTTAAAACTCTCCATGCTGAACAGGCTAACGTGTGCTAAGCTTACGTCGCAGCCCACTTCTCAGGCCTATCTTGGTGTCATAATGAAACTATAAATTGGTTGCTGACTGGGGGCATTACACAATTCCATAGGTTGGTACTAGGCTATCAGCCCTAGGGCCTATATAAGCCTAGTCATAACAATTCCCTGGCTATTTCTTCCCACAATATTTACTTCCCTGGACCCTGACTAGCAGGGCGACTTACGTGATCTCTGGGGTGAATTTCCCATCTCCTATCCAATCATCAAGGTTCTTTTTGAAGAGGGCCAAAGAGGCACTCTGCTTGACATGTATAAGCAGTCTATTCCAGAGTCTGGGGAGTCTCTGGGTCAGGAACCTATCCCTCCAGCATGTTTTGTTCATTGTAATGACAAGGTTTATATCTCTGGAGCGTGTGGCTCTGAGGGATTGGGATTTCAAGTGTAGCATGTCCAACAGCTCTGGGTTTGACATGGCCTTGTATGTTAAGCAGAGATCGCCTCTGAGTAGACGATATGTGATAGAGTATAGCTGGAGTTTTTTTAGATGGCCAGCATAGGTCATCTGCTTTAGGCCTGTGATTCTTTTAGTGAGGTATTTCTGTGACCTTTCCAGTTGTTGCAGATGTCTTGAGAGGTACATACCAAACGAGGCGTTGTATTCTATAATGGGTCTAATGAGGGATGAGTACAGTGGGACAATGACCACCTTTTTCCTGGATGAAAAGACCTTAGTGATGAGGTGTGCCACATAGAAGGATTTCCTGACTGTTGTGGAGATGTGGTTATCGAAGGTGAGACCACCGTCCACCTGTGTCCCTAAGTCTCATCACACTTTTGGTGTTTAGTGTCCTGCCACCTATGTGGTAATTCACGGGTACATGTTTTTTCCACAAAGCGTCCGAACTAGAATCTGCACATTTGTTATGGTTTTCTGACATACTTGCATCATTTGAGACTGTAAGTGGTATTTCCATACTCAGTGCCCTACTTTGGCCATAGGAAAGCAGTTATCTTCCCTTGCAGACTCATGGTTCAACAACAATCAGGCACCAAACAGCACCATTGTCTGGTGGAATCTCACTTCCATTTCACTTTTCGTTGCACTCAGAACTCACACTACTGTGCCTAAAGTTGTTTCACTTCAAACATCAATCATAATTAGTTTCTACATCCCCCCCACCTCATAGCTCTCAACCAATCAGGCACAAGTCTCAACTGAATCAGGGACAAATCCAGAAATAAGGGACACTTAAAATATTAGCCCTATTAACTTAAGCCATTCACAGAATGAGAAAATGTGAATTAATATACATTTTCTGAACTAAGAGAAACCCACAACTCTAATCACTATCATTACTTATCAAGTACAATTCACCACATTTTCTCCAACAGTCACCAGTTTTAAGAAGGATTAGGAGGGACAGACCTAAAATGAGTTGAAATCAGGGACAGTTAGTTGAGAGTTATGCCCCCCCCAAGATATTCTAACTCTTTAGTTGCACCATCTCGAAGAAAGGAGAAATCTCTCAAAACAAGGGCTTCGTTATCATCATACACTTAGAAACTAGACAGGCCAAGAATTAATATGGAAAACAGCAATCAGCATTAGGTCTTTTTTTTTGTGTTACTGATGCAACAACAATTTTACCTAGAGCAGTTACTTGTGTTGGCCGTGTCAGAAAAGTAGACCCAGTCAGAAATAAAGTGGGAACTAGCCACGTGCATTAAGTCAATGGACATGCTATCAAATACCTCTTCTGACAGGAGTCGGACGAATGTATTAACCCTCTCCATTTTACAATTATGAAGCAAACAGACATCGGGTACTTATACACGTGTTTTAGAGCATGAGCAGTATAAGTGTCTGAATAACAAGAAAGAAAGACAGAAGTCATGTTGCGTGTCCTCTACGAGTGGAGTATCTGAAAACGTATTAAAAGACAATAACCTAGAATGACACAGCTGGCAGATGGGTTGGGCATCAGGAGAAAAATAAACTAAAAAGACCTGAAGCACTACAATGTGAAGGTAAACATTAACCACAATATGTAACATAGAAACAATTTAGAATAGTGATTCCTTACCTATTTTTGTCTTAGCAAAAACCCTGTATGTTTGAACAAAATAAATGACTATTAAATTTTCTTAAGAATCCTGATACACAATCATGAACAATAAACCATGGGAGGTTATGGATTATCATGGTTGTTAGGCAATTGCCTATCAAACACACAACTGTGCATTTCAAGTCTGCATGCTCATCATTGGGCCACAAGTTATTTCACAGAAACTGTTCTTTTTTAAGCTTTTCTTGAAATTTTAATCTGCATAATCGTTGGATCTTCTGTTATTTCACTTTTAACAAAAAAAAAAAAAAAAGGTGCAAGTGTGTGTGTGTATGTGCGTGCATCATGGCTCGGCAACAGTCGGGAGCTGATCAGTGCCACCGTCTGGTGGAGTCTCACTTCCATTTCACTTTTCTTTTCACTCCAAAATCATAGTACCTTGCCTAAAGAAGTTTCACTTAAAAAAAAAAAAAAAAGAATATAAGGAGAAGAATTAGATGAGAATGCAAGAAATGTGGAAAAGACAAAAACACAGTTGCAGGTACCGTAAACTCCTAGAACAACCACATGTTGATCAGGATCGGATGCAGGAATGGTTAAGGAGCGGTGAATTTAAACCAAAAAGATGAAAGATTAATATTGGTGGCCCAGTATAGACTACATACATGTTGGTTTACAAAGTTCATTGAAAATGTGGGAGAAACAGACAAATGCAGGTTCTGTAAAATAGAACTGGAAACAATCACACATCTTATTGCTGGGTGTGATACACTAATGGCAGAGGGCCTGTTTACTGAAAGGAAGAATAATGTGGCAAGACTTTCACTGGGGATTGTGCAAACATAATAATATTGAAGTAGCTGAGAAGCACTGGAAACATCTGCCATAAAGCATTACAGAGACTGATGAAGTTTACATCACATTGATCATCCATTACCAAAAAATAGATGTGAGAAAACCAGATATAGTAGACTATGAAAAGAAGACAAAAGTAGCATTGATCATTGAAATTGCTAAACCCACTGATTACACTATAATATGCACAGAGAAACACAAAGTCATAAATATTAGGATTTGCAGGTAGAAATGAGGAAGGATACCCAAACAGATCCAACAGTAGTAGGGACAATGGGTTTCATAAAAAAGACTTTAAATTTTTTAGTTATGCTACCAATGCATTTAACTCTGCATGAATCGCAGGAGTCGTCAATTCTGTGCTCTGCGAAGAGCACTTTTGGCTGACATCAAAGATTGTATGTACCTGACCAGACATATGCAGCGACTGGAGCATCCACAAAGGTTATTTACAAAAAGAATACAAGGAGTAAGCAAAATGTCCTACACCGATCACCTTAAAGCCCTGTCTCTTTACACTGTATTATACAAATTATGGAGAGGTGATCTTTGCTGGCCGTACAAGGCATCCCTGGACCCTGTTCTGATTAACCTTTTTGCACAACCGCAAACCAAACAGGATCAGAACTACTAGACCAAAAGACCTAAATTTTGCTTGTGGCATAAACGAGACACGTTGGAGTGAGAAATACGTATCTCAAAGAATTCCCATTCTCTGGAACAGCTCCTCATCCATGTGAAGCACAGTTCCTCCCTAACCCTATTTAAGCACAACTTGGACCAATGGATGGTAAGTGAAAATTCACCCTTGGTCTGGCACCTATGTCTTTGATGGACAGAAGCAATCAATATATCACCCAGATATAAATCAAATTTGTGGGTCACATTTGGCTTGCACAGCTAGGCTTATAAGGGCCCTAGAAGTTGTTAGTCTAGTATACACCCACTAACCTATAAATATAAAAGAAAAAAATAATGAAAGTAGAACTGTTCAGTTAATTTTTTTTGTGTTGATAAATTACTTTCAAATTATCAAGTTTGTAAGTTAAGTGTGAATGTAAAAAAAAGTGTGTTGAAACAATTGATTTAAGTTTTTTATATGACATAAATAAATGCAAATTTTAATAAAGCAGCCCAACTCTTTTCAACTGAAGCAAACAGAGCCTCAGTTGAACATCTCATCCAAATGACACACTCAATATTGCAGAACCCCCATTATGTTGCACTGTAGTACAAATCTTGTTTCACTAGTGACAAATGTGCAAACTCTGAAGAACTTGTCATTAAACATTATTATTATATGCTTCATCTAATAACAGCCTGCAGAGAAGGTCATATCGACTTTGAAGTAAGGGATGAAGAAAATGAAGGTAATACTGTGGAATCAACACTGTCATGGATCTTCTTCAGTTACAAAAAAATACTCAGATTATGACTAGTGACATTCACAACAGCCTTGAATCTACCAAATGACAAAGCAAAAATGCAGACCAAGGTACTGATTCAGAAACAGACAGAGTTAAAATTGGATCCAACATATAACGGAAACTTGTTTGGGACTTGCGTCTTATACTGTACTGACTGGTCATGGTCAGTCTGTGAAAAGTCATGTTAGTCAAATCAGACATGGAGTATCAGACAGTAAACCAGATTGAGAACTTTAAACAGAAACAGATTTACTGAGAAGCACACCATTTCAAACACGTTCCAGACCAGAGGTGACCAAAGACATAACACAGACATTATTAAGACATTTTAGAAGTGCTTCCTGTCATAAATTTATACGTGCTCAACATATTCTTCCCATGAAAAGTACTGCCCATCACAAACATTTAAATGATAATGTTATATAGTAGTAAAATAGGTTTTCTCCCCAGCAGAAAGAGGAATACTGCAGTTTGATGACACAGAAATGTTAGCAAAACCTCAAAACAGTTAACTTTTCCTGTAGTGTTTGTAAATGCTGTAAACTGACAGAAGGTATGTTATTAAATCAAATATTTTATGTATTTAAAATAACAGTTTATACAGAAATTATTAGCATGGGGTGGAGGGGTGCGTTGTCATTAAACTTAATCAGTATATTTTGTTATGAATAAAGATGTAGCCTGAAGAGTTTGACCCACTCCAAGCTGTTCCTGAAACTTGTGTGGCATGCATAACTCAATCTCTTAGCACAATAAATCTGGACAAGTCAAAAATAATGGGTGACAAGACAAAAATAATTTTAAATATTGCTCTTTTAAACTTAGAAAGTAAAGGTATTGTGTTTACATACATTTACTGAAAGATAACCAGGGCAGCCGCGGTGCGGTGATTGCTCCCTCACCCCAACAGGTTCTCCGGTTTGATCCTCAGCTGGGGTGCCTTCTGTGTGTGAAGTCTGCATGTCCTCCCTGTGGTCGTGTGGGTTTCCTCCGGGTGCTCCGGTTTCCTCCCGAGTTGCCAGCCCTGACGCACAACCTTCAACGAAGGTTCACCCATTCAGGTATGTCTCCACACACAAGACGCTCTAGCTGAGAATCGAACAGGACAACGTAGTACTGTGAGGCCACAACGCTACCACAGCACCACAGGAACAGACCAAAAATATGAAGCAAAAATCTGGACAATTGAAAAGTATGCCAGTTAGGGTGTAGCTAGGTATACTGGTGTACTCAAATTAGTACATTTTTAATGAACATTTCCTGGAAACGTCAACACTCAAAGCACAAAACGTTTAGAAATGCGTAAACAAAACATTTACAGTATAGAGATAACTACGACAAGGAATGCATGTGAAGGACTACATCTCTGAAACAGCTGTTTATGGGCAACATTTGAAAGTAACAGTCCCCTTCCTGAGTGTGTTGGGGGAGGGGGTAGCAACTGGAGTTAAAAGTATTTTTTTAAATGACAGATAGGTAGTTAAGAGCAACGTTAAGTTTAAGTAAGAAATGTAAATTTCTGGCTACAACACCCCTGCTCACCAGATTACAAAATATATGTACCTAAAGCTTCAGTAGGACCAGATTTCAAATCCTCTGCATTCCAGACTTCTGGATGTGAATTTTCTTTCCCTGACTGTTCGGGATTACGATACTTATAAGAACGCTTTGAGAACAATAATTTATAAAGACAGTAAGTAACCCCGGCTCCGAACGCAACTACCGCGATGTTTTTACCAGCCATTGGAAGTCTACTTGTTTTAAGAAAACACTTCCAAATACTGGGAATCCTTTAGAAGTGTTTAAAAACAAGTGCAATTTCTAAAGTACCATAGAGCTAAAAAAATGAAATTAACAGATCTGCTCGTCTTCTTCAGTAGAACTACGGAAGGACTATTACAATCACACCGTGGGAACGTAACAAACCACGTAAACTGTGAAGAAACGCAAGCTGTCCACTTTTTGAGCACTGCATAAGTGTCTTTAAATAAAATCTATAGTACTATTTAAACATGAACTACTCACAGAATCTAATTAACGAACAATTTAAATGGCATAAGTTTTTTTAACTTGCACCGCAGGGTTTTAAATAGTTGTTTTTCATAAAACTAGCACAACTCAACAGGTCGATTAAAATGCCTGTTTCTTAGTAACAGTAAACACACAAGCCTCCTGGACCGGCCGCGGTTGTTTTAAGAAGGATCGGAAGAAAGAAGCAATTTTATAATTTTCTAAAATGTCTTCCTTGAAGTCTACGGAACCAGGCCTTAGAAATTATATCAGGCACTATTCACTTCCAGAAGTTTACGAGGTATGCTGCATAAAAATATATACAGTAAAACCCTTTCCTGTTTTTTTTTTCCAGGATAACTGTGTTTTGAAGCGGAGTTGGTTTTCTCTATTTCTTATACTGCACTAGTACTACTACATTGGTTTTTGTAGCGTTCATAGCAGCAAAAACTTCAATTTGTGTTTTCGAATATACTATGACTATCGTAACTTCGCTTGTGCAGTGTCTTTAAAAAATACGGAGGAAGGACCGCCTATATAGTGGCCTCTGATGACGTAATGCGTCGGAATACTGTGCAGTAACCGAAACGTCCATTAACGTACCTTACAAAAAAGAGCATGTTTTGATGAACTCCTCGCAAAACAACCAGCATTACAACTACTAGATCGATTAGTGTAGCCTTATTTAACAACTACTCTGACGTTTACTTCAGAAACCGAAGTATAAGATTGTCTTTTTACCGTCCTTTTAAATGGAATCCGCAGGCAGTAGTTGTTGAAATTAAAAGAAAACATTAAGTTATTGTAGCCCCCCCTTGGGATGGAAATAAACATAATCATACTTGGTTGGCATCACATCTCTCCGCATTCCATCTCCACTTTATGGAACAATATCTCTCAACGAATCAGGGACACTTTAATACTTCTCAACCTCTTAGAGCAAGAAATCTGGACAAAGCCATAAATAAAAGTGGGACAAAGGCCCAAAAATAGGGACTTTTTTTAAATATTGCTCTTTCAAACTTAGAGAGTTGATAGAATAACAGGTTTGGCATTAGCATGATTTTTTTCTGAAGGGTAGAAAGTCTGAAACTCAAATGTATGTCATAATTTTCTGAAACTCAAATGTCTGTCATAATTTTTTAACTTCAGTATTTAATGATTTGCCACTAATTTTGCAGAAAACCACAATTTTATGAAAACAGATCAAAACCATGAGGCAAAAATCTGGAAATTCTGCGAAAATCTGTACAGTTGAGAGGGACACGCTTTTAAAATGTTAGTACTATTAACTTGAAACAGTGACAGAATAAGTAAATGTGAATTAATCTATATTTTCTAAAGTAAAAGAAATCTGCAACTAATTATTGTCATTATTTGTTAAAGTGCAGTTTTCAACCTTTTCTCCAAAAGTCACCAGTTTTAGGAGGAATTAAGATGGTCTGAGCTGAAGTTTGAGTCAAAATCAGGGACAGTTGAGAGTTATGTTTCTAATATTAAACAAATAGTCAAATGTGGAACACTTATTAATAACTTCATATGAGAAGCTCACAACATGGTTATTAACTGTCTTTTATATTTCGAATATGATTCAGTATCATTCAGAATTATTTAACATGGATAGTTGCTAAAAATCTTAGAGTGTGTGCCAAACCCTTTCTTTGAGAAACAAGGGAGAAAAGAATTTTTAAAACTCAAAAGGTGAAACACTCTTCATAATGATGTACATTTGAGAGGTATGTGTAAACTAATAGCCGTAAACAGCTACTTACTGGAGTAAAATGCTCACAGGCACAGCCGTGCTGTTTTGCACTTTGCTAGTTAAAGCTAGCTGAGTAATAGAAGTGTCAAAAGATTTTTAACACTCTTAACATATACTGGAAGAATCATGCAGATTAAGTAAGCAAAAAAGGTTTATTTTACATGCATGGAGACCTGCCACAAAGTACTTGGTATGTCAGCAGTCTAATTATGTACACTTTACATGGGTTTTTATACCCTCTTCTACACATACACAGCAGCTGGTTACTAGACAAGGAATTTCAGTCAAGGATATAAATTCACTCACTGGAGCCTTAGATGGTCAAAAGTCAGACACAAGATAAGTTGGTGCCTACATCAAGGTAACATCTATGCATTCCTCCTTGGTCAGAGGTCAGTCCCAAGATAGGCCTGTGCCTGGACCAAGGTAACATCTGTGCATTCCTTTCTGGTCAGCAAATTCCTTACAAGAAAAACAACTCATTTTAGCTTATTTCTTTGCACGCAATGCAGTTTCACATTTTAACCCTTCCTATACAGGATACAAAGATGTTGAACACAAAGATTCTTACTACATTTCCCCCCTAACAACACTTTGTATCACCAGTAATACATTTTATTCATACAGTTTCTTTCGCATGATTCATTTTCTGTATATTCAGAATAATAAGCTTTAGTTGCATTGGCAGACAATACACTTGATATTATCATTCGGATGCAAGGAATGCAACAACAACCCAACAGTAGGAATATAATGGCACCAACACATACAGCAATTAAGACATTCATAAGTACTGTTCCCCAATTCCCAAACCAATTTTGGAAAAAGTCAGTCAATGGATTCTGTCCTGGTTTTGTAAGTTCAGAAACTTGTTGTAAGATCTCCAGGTGACTGTCTATATCATGCTCATTATCTGGAATAAAAGAACAACACTCCTCTTGGATAAGAGCGCAAGTACCTCCTTTCGCCGCTAGGGTGAAATCGAGCGCCATACGATTCTGCAACACTACAGTCCTCATTGCAGATAACTCATCCGTCACCAATTCTAGCGCAGAAAAAGTTGCATTGCTCAGAGTTTCTAACAGTTTTGACAGTTTTCTGAGCTCCCAAATAGATTTTACTGTCCCATACGCTGGAAGAATACCAGCCCAGGAAATAACATCATCGCCCAAGTCCATGTGTGATAGTCCCTTGCTGCTACTGTGGGCCAAATCGTGATGATAGATCCAGGATGCATCAACGTTACCTACGGGATTAACAGGTTTATTTACAGCACGTACATTTCGTATTTTACCTTGGGGAAGAGAAAATGTATGTCTTATAGCTGGTGCTAAATAACCCAAAAAACAACTGCCTGACCAGTTCCTTGGTAACCATTTGTATGCTTTTCTACCACAGATAAAATAACAATCATTCACTTTGAGGGTAATATTTACTGGAATAGAATGATTTCCTTTGTCTTGTAGCCCTTTAAACAAAAGATCATACACAGATAACATTTTTTCAAAAAAGCTTGTGACATTAATAAGCCCTGTACTATTAATAAGCACTCTTATAGGCTTGAAATTCATTGCACAGTGCCCATCTATTGTACAGTTATGAATTATGGTTACATTATATTGACTCCATCCAACCTTAATTTTTCCAGATCTTTGGAAACATACAGTTCCATTCTGGCGACCCATGAGGGGTAGTGCTATTTTGTCCTTTAAGGCTACGTTTGAAGTTTCAAACAGTAAATTAGTCCATGTATCATTTGCCCCCAAAGGGACTGTACCTAACATCAGACCACCATGTACAGTAGGGATAGCTGTGCATATCCACCAGTTTGAAACATTAAAAGACAAAGCATATGCATATTTAATAGCTTGGTACGTATTAAAGGGTGGATGCCAAGCTGTATTTTCGTCTCTCTTCACTTGGCTAGTTTCGTTTGAAAATAAAAGCGGCCAAAACAGAAAAAAAAACACTCACACTTACTAGTAACAAAATGATTTTGCAATGCCTTTGTGGGAAGGGCTGCTCCCTTCCAGTATTTTTCTGCATTGCTACAATAGTCAAAAACTTCATACAGACAGAACTACTACTCAGTGCTCCTCAGGGGAACTCAGGTTTTTTTCTAGCTCAAACTGTTTAACAATTTTGCAATGTATCAGGTGGATCCACGATGGTCGCTCCTTTATTCGGACCGCTGTGGGCGTTGCGATCAAAACCTGGTATGGTCCTTCCCACGTAGGTGAGGCCCAGGTTTTCCTCTTATCTTAATCCAAACCCACTCGCCAGGCTTCACTTCCAGGATCCTGTTGTTCTTCTTATCTGAAAAGCAATCATTCCTTAGAGAAGTGTTAGTTCTGGTCAGCAATTTCCTCATGTAATCTGCTATCTCTTCACCCCCCTCACGTTCTGCAGGCAAAAGACCTTGCCACTGCGGGACGTAATAAGGTCTCCCGTATAGTAGTTCAAATGGTGTGACCCCTTTTGAGGTGGGAGTGGTACGCATGGACAGGAGTGCTAGAGGTAAGCAGTTTATCCAATACTGATGTGTCTCTGCCATGAGTTTACATAACTTGCCTTTGAGAATGCCATTATGGCGTTCAACCAACCCTGCTGACTGTGGGTGGTAGGCACAGTGGTGTTTTAAGTCGATCTGAAAAACGGCAGCCAGCTTTTGAATAACTTGGTTTACAAAATGTGTACCATTATCAGAATAGATGCGTGTAGGTAGCCCAAAATTAGGGATAATATTATTTGTAAGGGCCTTGGCTACCGATAGGACATCTGGGTGTGCTACCGGAAAGGCTTCGACCCATTTTGTAAAGGCGTCAATAATGACCAACACAAATCGCTTCTGTTGAACAGGAGTTAGTTCAATAAAATCCATACAGATTGTGTGAAATGGGTATGGAGGCAGCGGAAAAGCTGCTGGGGTGACCCGCACCCCACCACCATGGTATCGTGCACAAAGCAGGCATGATAAACAGAATCGTTTGGCGTACGCTATAAAGCCCTTGGTCCAGAAAATTCGCTGGATCATTTGAACCATGGCAGCAGGGCCCAGGTGCGATGGGCCATGCGTCACTAATGAGGTATACCTAAAAAGGTTCGTTGGCAAAACATACTTGTCATTTGGACCTACAAAAACTCCCTGCTTTTGAATAGCCCCATATTTAACCCATCGCTGTTTTTCCTGAACTGTACTAAGTTCCTGCATTACCTGTAAAGTTTGTAGATCAAATTTATCTGTAGGGTGAAGTTCCTTTTGTGTGGTCTCGAGTGCAAAAGTAGAGGTTAAGGCTACACTTTTTGCAGTTTTGTCAGCTAGTGCATTTCCAAGTGATACTGGATCCTTGGCATTTGTGTGTGCTGTGCACTTACAGAAGGCCAATCCCCGTGGCAGTTGGACAGCTTGTAAGAGGCTAAGGATTAAATCCTTGTGGGTTATTTCCTTTCCTGAGGCCGTAACCATTCCCCTATTTTTCCATTGCTGTGCAAAGACATGGACCATAGAAAAAGCATATTGACTATCTGTGTAGATAGTAACTGCCTTATCCTTGGAGATGGTACATGCTCTGGACAAAGCAATCAATTTGTCCGCTTGTGCGGACAGGTTCCTGGGGAGAGGTTTTGCCTCTAATACCTTAGTCTCAGTTGTGACTGCATAACCCACTTGTGTGATACCTGCCTCATTTTTACATGCTGACCCATCTACAAACAGGGTCCAATCTGAATTTGCCAAAGGTTGGTCCTTAAGGTCTGGTCTTGGTAAGACATTAGAGTGTATTAAGTCTAAACAAATGTGAGGGGCACCGTCATCAGCTGTAGGTAACAGCGTGGCTGGATTAAGGGTAGTGCATCGCTCAATGGTCATGTGTGGTTGTGATAATAACGTTGTCATGCTGGATAAGTGTCTGCTAGGAGAGAGAAAGGTAACTTTATCCTGTAGTAGTATTATCGCGACAGAAGGCGGTACTCGTAAGGTGAGGTCATGAAATAAAACTAAGGTTGCAGACGCTTGCACAGCCTGTGCGGCTGCAACTTCAGCTTGTACACAGTGTGGCAAAGATCGTGCCACTGTGTCCAATTTACTAGAATAAAAAGCTAATGGTCTCAACTTATCCCCATAAGTTTGCAACAGAACTGATGTCATAAAGCCCTGCTTACAATCTACTGTCTGAACAAAAGGTTTTGTATAGTCAGGGAAGCTAAGTGTTGCAGATCCTGCTATCAGTTGCTTTACCCTAGTAAATGCCTGTATTGCCTTATCTGTCCATTGCAGCACGTCATGTGCTGCCATGGGAAGCGCAAAAATAAGTTCTGAAAGTGGACTGACTTCCTCTGCATAATTGGGAATCCAACTACGACAAAAGTTTGTTATTCCTAAAAATGACATCATTTCTTTTTTAGTACTAGGCATCGGTGCCTGTAAAATGGCTTCTTTTCTACAGTTATCTAGTTGTCTACCAGCATTTGAAATGGTATAGCCTAGATACCGTACTTCAGTTTTACAAAATTGTAATTTAGATTTATTTACCTTATGTCCCTCTTTCGCCAAAAAATGCAACAACCGAATAGTTTTGGACTCACAGACAGCCTCCGTGGGTGCAGCCAGTAAGATGTCGTCCACGTACAATAGTAGATGACAGCCATGCTCTGGTTGAAACTGTGCCAGGTTGGTCGACATTTCTTGTGAAAAGATTGTAGGACTCTCACAATATCCCTGCGGCATCTTGTGTATGTGTACTGCTTGCTCATAAACGTAAAGGCAAACCAAAACCTACTATCTTCCTGTAGTGGGATAGAAAAAAATGCGTTACTGATATCAATGACAGAAAAATACTTGTCCGTGGGAAGGATATCATTTAACAACACAGATGGATCTGGGACCACAGGAGCCCTTGGCACTACAGCAGCATTCACAGCCTGCAGATCCTGTACCATTCTCCATGTCCCGTCTGGTTTCCTTACTGGGAACAAGGGTGTATTACACGGTGAATCTGTGCATGGAACTAAAACCCCAGCTCTCAGTAGAGCTGTGATCACTGGTAAAATGCCTTCTTCTGCCTTTTTACTTAATGGATACTGATGCTTATGAGGTCTAAAATCGGATTTTGGAGTTATTTTAACCTGTCCTGCTGTTCTCATTAACCCAATGTCGTGCTGCCCTAGGGACCATAAGGATTTTGGTAATGCCTGTAGCTTCAATTCTTTTTGTGGGGTCAGAAAGCATAGTCAGGATGGCATGCCTCCTGTCGGTATTAACCGATCTTCTCGAAGATGTACTGTTGGTCTGGCTTGGGTTACCCAATTCAACTTCTGTACCTGAACTCCCTTACCTGCCAGCTGTTCCAGTGTCAGTTTTGACCACTCGGTAACCTTTTTCCCAACTATATACCATGCCACTTGTTCTTCCCTAGTCACAGATACATGTGGGATTGAGGTATTCCGAAAAAGCTGTTGCATGTCTCTTGTGAGACTACAAGTAACTGCGGAGTTCCCTGCTTTGTCCCAATAAAGATTTTGTAATAGAATCCTAGTCACCTTATGTTTAAAAAATTGATGTTATGTGATCCTATCTCGCCTACATTCTGACTGATGGGTTCGGAGACGATCTCTCGGCTCCGACTCGGCACGCTTATGCCAAAGAGCGAAGTCTCTTATTGGCTGAGCTTACTATATCCCAGGATGCACCACTACCAGTCCCCCAGATCTCGTTTGCCGCTAACTAGCAAAGACGTGGTCTCGAGCTGGCTGAGCTAAGTAGTGTTTTTTCACTAACTTTTTCTGTCAGGAATTTGCTATTTCTATAACAAAAAGCTGTTTTAACAGCTACTCTGTACTTTTGTGTGTGATTGGG
Organism: Protopterus annectens; assembly: GCF_019279795.1. NCBI lineage: Eukaryota > Metazoa > Chordata > Ceratodontiformes > Protopteridae > Protopterus > Protopterus annectens. Next base: position 1,152,597,038 of record NC_056745.1, on the reverse strand, counting down.
AATTTTTTTGTGGAAATTTTGTGTGTGTTTGGTGTTTGTTCTGACTACAGGCCCCCTTGATCTGTAGGGCCTTCCCTGTCAGTCAATCCCTTTTCAAACCCTTAGGGGTTCTAGGATTCCCTTGAGTTATATTCCCTGTTGTTATCGGGCTGTCATTCTTAATCGGCAACCGTAAGCTAATCTTTATAGTGTCAGTCAATTTAAAAGAGTTTTGTCTGTGAGAGAGTTACTGAGTTGTGGTTATAATGTCTCAGGCTCCTAGGCCTTCGGGCTTTAAGAAGTGCACTAAGTGTAGTTTTAAAATGTCTATCACGGATGACCACTCTCTCTGTGTATATTGTTTGGGCGCCAAACATTTGCAGGAGTCCTGCAGTGTGTGTCACGCTTTTTCCTCGAGGGTCCTCCAAGAGAGAAAAAATAAACTTATTTTGAAAGGTCTTATAAAACCCTCTTTTGAAGAAGCTTTAGCATCCTCTCCTTCTCCTGCTAAAAGAAAGGGCGACCAGTCCGTCGGACCCGACCGCCAAAAGACATAGGCAGGCTTCTCCTTCGGCTCCAAGGACTTGGAGCCGAGGGCGATCTGCCTCGATGCCTCCAGTCTCAACTCCTTTGGCTTTGGAGCCGATGGCTGGGGCATCGAGAGGCGGGTCACCTTCATCGGCTCCACTGATCTCGGAGCCGATGAAGGTTGTTCGCTCAGACACTTCCTCCTCGGCGCCTAAGTCCTCCTCAGCACCGATGGAAACTGGTTTGTGCATTCCTTCGGCGCCGATAGTTATCGAGTCGCCTCAGAGCCGGTCCCCTAGTCCCTTGGGGCCGTTGGAGAGGCCTACTCGAACCCGTTCGGTCTCCTCTAGGTCATCGAGGATGCCAGATTCGGACATAGACAGGGTGCTCCAAAGACTGTTCCAGTCCCCAGTCTTTCAAAAATTTGTTTCGGCTCCAACCCAATTGGCTTCGGAGCCGATAGCCCATTCCATTGCCATTCCTCCTCCGACCGCTTCGGCTCCGTCGGAGCAGGTGCTGATGGAGCCAGTGGAGATCCTAGGGTCGGCCCCGACCCTTACTCCAACCCCGGCCTTCGGGTCTGAGTTTAGCACACGGACTTCTTCGGCCGGACCCGGGGGTGACGTTTCGGGACCAATGCTATCGGTTCCGAGCCTCCTCTCGGTGCTTGGCTGCGGGACGTCTGCTATCATGGCTCGAGACCGGACACTCCCAGGATTCTGGGGTCCGGCTTTCAGAGCTATGAGGAGTGCCTTGGCCAAGTCTTCTTCGCCATCTCACGGCTTTACCGGCACCTTCCTGGGCATGGAGACTGGGTCTTTGGCAGTTCCCCTGTCTCTAGGCAGCGGAGCCCTGGGCCTGAGGTTACCCCACTGGGGTTCCCTCCTCCTGAGGGTTCTTCGAGTTGTCTTCGGAGGAGCCCCAAGGAAGAGATCGTGCAAGAGGAAGCACGTGGACTCCCCCGAGTCTCTTACATCGGACACTGATCTTGATGATGCAGAGGGGTCCCCAAAGTCGTCCTTGGATGATGTCTCATTTGCAGAAATTCTAGAGATCCTTAAACAATGAGGCGGCTGGATATCCAAACCCCCCTCCGCTGATGAGTCAGTGCTTCTCAAGGCCTTTGGGGCTCAGCCCTCCGCCTCCTGGGTGTCTCCGCCCTTCGAGCTCCTGGATTTGGTTTGTCGGAGGGCGTGGGAACATCCAGATACTGTGGAACCAGTGCCTTCTCGTCCTAACAAATTTTTGTCTGCCCCACCCGAGAAGGAGTTCTTGACGAAAGGCGTGGCTGTAGATGCCATGGTGGTGGCATCTGCTACACAGCAGGACGTGGCAGAGGCTTCAACGTCCGTCCATCCTCCTAATAAGGAGTCTAGGAGCATGGACCGGTACGGGAAGCACACCCTGACTTCAGCGGCCTTTACTCTAAGGTCCCTGAATTATTTGGCACATTTCACCAGGCTACAGAGGGATCTGGTCAAGGAGCTGTCAGATTCCCTCTCAGGTAACCTACCTGAGCAGCTAGCCCAGTCGGTTAGCTCTCAGTTGGCTATCCTTACCTCGATTTCTAACTCGTCCATGAGGCTCATTTCATATGCGGCTGAAGGGCGGGCAGGCACAGGCGTGGCTCTATGGAGACAAGCCTGGCTCCTTGTGTCATTTCGGAGGCCTTCAAGTCTTCCTTCACGACGCTCCCTTTGATTGGTCCTCTTTGTTTGGACCTAAGGTAAAGACACTCTTACCCACTGTGAGCAAGAGGGAAAAACTTTATCTGCCGTGGTGCATCGTTATTCCACTCCCTTTCGGCCTTATCCCAAGGCTAAAGAGGAGGGAAGATGTGGTTCCATAAATCACAGAAGTTCTTTCCTCAACAGCAGGAAGATTCCCTTCCAGAGGCAGAGGACGGGAAATTTTTCTGGGAGACGCCGTCCCAGAGGCGGCAGAGGGCCCCAACACTGGAGACCGCGAGTCCTTTCGTGGCTCTTTAGCCTCCCACACTTCATGAGGGATTGCCCGGCTGTGCTGCTCGAGCCAGTCGGTGCCATTTTGCCAAGCACCTAAAAGCCTGGGAGTCTATTACTCAGGACAGATGGGTGCTTCGGATTATCGCCGGAGGTTACACCATTCCCTTCACACACTCACCCCACCGTCCAAAAATCCCGGACCCACCACCCAGTCGAAGGGAAATTGCAGCCGCAGAAGCTTCAAAGCTGCTAGAAAAGGAGTCATCCAACCGGTCCCCACAGACCAGATCGGATCCGAAATTACTCAAGGTTCTTTTAGTGCCAAAAGACAGGGGACCTGAGACCCATATTGGATCTCAGCAAACTAAACCAGTCCGTCATGAAGTCCAAATTCAATGGTCACTTTACAATCCATTCTCCCATTGTTGGAGAAGGATGTTTGGATGTGCTCCATAGATCTCAAGGACGCCTATTATCACATACCGATACATCAGGCGTCCAGGAGGTATCTCCGCTTCAGCCTGGGAGACAGTCATTTCCAATTTTGTGCTCTGCCCTTTGGTCTCACCACAGCCCCCAGGGTGTTCACCAAGTGTTTGGCAGTAGTGACTGCTCACCTGAGGAGTCTCGGATTCCAAGTGTTTCCCTATCTGGACGACTGGCTCCTGACTGCCACCACCAGGCATCTACTACTAGACAACCTACAAGCCACCATCTCCCTGGGTGCTTCCCTGGGAATTACATTCAATTGGTCAAAGTCTGTCTTGCTGCCCTCTCAGCGCATAAGATTCATAGGAGCAGAGATAGACTCAAAATTGATGCGATCTTCCTTCCTACCGAAAGGATTCAAACATTACAAGGTCAAGTCCGAGCCCTGCTTCCAAGATCCAAAGCCCCAGCCAGGATGGTCCTGCAACTTTTAGGTTCAATGTCTGCCACGGTTCTCCTAGTTCCGCTGGCAAGATTGCACATGAGGATTCTTCAGTGGCTGTTATCGACACAATGGTCTTTTCAGGATCTCCCCCTCAATCATCTCATACTGATTACAGAAACGTGCAAACGGGACCTCCGCTGGTGGCTTCAGCCATCCAATCTGAATCAGGGAAGACCTTTTGTTATACCCCCTCTGGTGGCCACCCTGACAACGGATGCCTCCCAGACGGGGTGGGGGGGGCATTGTCTGGGCAGGTCAGTTCAGGGTTCTTGGCTTCCAGACGAAACTTTTCTCCATATCAATGTGTTGGAAATGAGGGCTGTACTTCTGTCCCTACAAGCCCTCCACAAGTTTCTCCCTCAAGGCATTATCGCTATCCACACAGACAACATGTCGGTGGTCTGGTATCTAAACAAACAAGGAGGGACCAGATCTTACCCCCTTTGCAGAGAGGCCATGAGGGTGTGGGAATGGGCTGTAGCTACCAACCGCTTCCTGGTAGCGACCCACATTCCAGGAAAATCCAATATATTGGCAGACAGATTAAGCAGGACGATTCTCTCTCCTCACGAGTGGTCCCTGAACGAAACAGTAGCAGCTCAGGTTTTCAAAAGATGGGGGACCCCGTGCTGAGACCTGTTTGCAACACCACAGAACACAAAGTGCAAAAGGTTCTTTTCCTTGACTCTGCGTCAGGGGGAGGCACCTACGGATGCTCTAGCCCAACCTTGGCCAACAGGACTACTTTATGCCTTTCCTCCAGTTCCACTCCTCCCCAAAGTCATCCAGAGAGCTTCCCAATTGGGGTCCACAATGATTCTAATTGCTCCGTACTGGCCTCGTCAGGTATGGTTCCCCTACCTAAAGAAATATGCTCTGGACGGTCCTTGGTTTTTGGATCTAACTCCGGACCTGCTGATTCATCAGTCGGGACGACAGCACCAGTCCCTTCACACTTTGAAATTAACAGCTTGGCTCCTCCACTTCCGACCTTAGTCAGAAATCACACCTTAGACCCGGAAGTTGTTCACATTTTATCTTCGCCCACAAACCCACCACTAAGAAATTGTACCTCAGTAAGTGGAAGAGGTTTGCTATCTGGGCTCAACTCAGAGGCTTAGACCCTATTACTGCCCCGATACCAGAGGTCTTGAAATTTTAACATCCTTGTTTAATCAAGGATCTTCAGTCCCTACTATTAAAGTCCAACTAGCAGCTATCTCCAAATTTCACGAATCCATAGACCCACCGTTGATGAGCAGCAGATTATGTAAAACTTTCATGAAAGGTGCTGTGCTGTTAAGACCCCAGTTTTTCATCCTGCCTCCGTGGGATCTTGATTTGGTACTTCGTGCCTTAACATCTTCCCCTTTTGAACCGGCTGCTACATGTGAGTTGAAATATCTGTCTTGGAAAACTGCCTTCTTAGTTGCAATTACCTCTGCAAGAAGAGTTTCAGAACTTCAAGCCCTATCTATCAAACCACCGTACTTGATTTTTCACAAGGATAGAGTATCACTTAGGCCTAATCCATCTTTGTTCCAAAAGTTTGTTCTAATCTCTGTCTCCAACAATCTCTAGAGCTACCAGTTTTCTTTCCAAAATTTTCAAATGAAGCGGAATACACCTTGCATAAATTGGATGTTCACAGGCAATTGCGCTTCTATCTAGACAGGACTCAACAAATTCGACAAACAGACCAATTGTTTGTGTCCTTTTCAGATAATAAATTGGATAAAACCATCACTAAAGCTACTATCTCCAAATGGATTAGAGATTGCATAACTCAAGCTTATTCCTCTTCAAATAAGCAACTTACAACATCTATCAAAGCTCACTCTACCAGAGCTATGGCTACTTCTATTGCTTTTCATTCCAAGCTCGCTATTTCTGAGATTTGTGCTGCGGCTACTTGGTTCAACCCGCACACTTTCATTTCCCACTATAAATTGGATGTGGCATCTAAAGGGCGAGCATCATTTGGTTCCACGGTACTCAGGAGTGTTTTCCAGTGAGCCACCCAGGATTCAGGTGCTAGGGACGCTGTCCCATCAGTCAGAATGTAGGCGAGATAGGATCACATAACATCTTTTAGTTATGTACTCACCATAACTTCAGATGTTTGGGATCCATCTCGCCTACATTCCTAATACCCACCCTCCTTTCCCCTGCCTTGGAGATCAGAAGAGATTGAACGGTTTTGAGTTCTACTGTTTTTATCTTGTTTCATCTGACGATGTTATATAAGCAGTGCGTGCGTGTGTACATGTATGCGGACAAACTAGATCTGGGGGACTGGTAGTGGTGCATCCTGGGATATAGTAAGCTCAGCCAATAAGAGACTTCGCTCTTTGGCATAAGCGTGCCGAGTCGGAGCCGAGGGATCGGCTCCGAACCCATCAGTCAGAATGTAGGCGAGATGGATCCCAAACATCTGAAGTTATGGTGAGTACATAACTAAAAGTTTTTCATACTTGGGATCGGGTCCCACATTTTTTCTGTAATACATTGTACAGTGTAGTTGCTTGGCAGCCTCTGGTAACTGGATAACGGTACCGTGTTTGCTCAAAGCTAGATTCGTTAACTCTTTGGCCACGCTTTGTGGTCCTGTTTCAATAAGATCATTACTATACCAGTAATGTAAATCCCCTTGCCCTACCTGCAACATTTCATCCTGGATTGCCATATGCTTAGCCAAGATTCCTGATGCAGTTGGTACCGCTGCTATTCCAAAGACATGCATCAAGTCTCTTCCTAATAAGTTAACAGGGCAAATCCGGGATATAATCACTCGAAATCTGATAGTTTGATTAGTTTCAGGGTCCGTAAACCATAAAGGTTTAGACAAAGGTTCCTTATAAATGAGGCCATCGGCCGCTTTGACTAGTACATAGTCATCAGTAGCCACATTGGATGGCAATGCAGTATGTTTTAGTAAGGTTTTGGAAGCCCCTGAATCACACAGAAATTCTATGTCTTTCCCTTCAACCTGTAATATAATTACTGGTTGTACTTCTAACTGCATAGTCGTAGCTAGAGCTGTCAGACTAACAACCTGATATTCACCTTTTTCTGAAAAGTCAGTCATCTCATGTTCCCATCCTGCACATTCCCCTTTACCTTCTTCATTCGCATCCTCAAAATCATCCTCATTTTGCATTACTGGCTCTTGCCAGTCGACCTCAGCGTCTGGGTCTGGTTCATCCGTGCTGCCATCATATAGTCATGCTGAACTATGCTCTGGAGCAGCAGCGGGTTTTCCGGGATTCCGGCAATCCCTTGCGAAATGCCCTTTCTTACCGCACTTGAAACATTCCCCTCTTTTTTGTCTGCCTTCGTAATCTTCAGAATGTCCTACATTCCCTCTGCCTCTACCTCGTCCCCTTCCTCTACCTCTGTTGGCCGGATTGTGTACTAACATAAGTGTCCCATCCGCACTCACTGCAAAGGTTTGAGCCTGTTTCCTTTTCCTTTCCTCGAGATATTTTTCTGCATGTCTTGCATACTCCAGTAGAGGTTGCAGATGTGCCGTCCTATGGTCTATCATGTGCTTTTGAATGAAGTTACTAATTGCAGTTCTGCACCCTTTTAAAAAGGCATTTTTTAGTTGCTGTTCATAAGGTGAATCCTCTTTTTGATTATGTGTTTTTTCTATTCCACTATGGTTGTCAAAGCACTGGTTAAGTCTTTGTAAATAATGATCTACTTTTTCATCTTCAGCTTGTACACACTGATTAATACAAGTCCAGTCTGCCCTAGGCTTCCACTGTTTCATAATACGCTTTAGCAAGTCCTGTGTTTGTGTCTTATATGTTTCAGAACCAAAAGCACGTGGTTTACTATCTGCCCTAGTCAAGGGATCCCAATTCCCACAAATTAAGTGCCAATCTGGTCCTAAGATTTGGCGTATTACCTGTTCCAATTCAACGGAATTTAATTTGTAACTTTCCATCATACCTGCAATGTCATCGCAAAATTTAGTCATGTCTAATTTTGGGTGTGGTATGCCCTCCACAGCTTTTCGGATGTCTTCCCGTGTCCAAGGTCGGTAAACTAAAATAGTGGGACCTTGACCGGGTGTTCCTGCCTGTGGGTTTGCTACTTCTATAAGAGGATATGAGTCTGTAGATACCGTATTTAATTCAGCTGCTTGTATTTCGGCTTCCTTATGTGTCCATTCTGATTTATCTATATTACGGCTCCGGAGTTCCAGGGTTTCACCTACTTGTTTTGTCAGTACTACGGGGGGTACAGTTTTATCCTGATTCTCTGTGTCATCTTCCTGATACTGGGGTGGACTAACCCTGTCTTTAGTGACGTCAGGATACAAGGGTGGGTCTGTTGGTTTACGACAGACAATAGATGTTTCGTCATCTTCTTTGTGGACAAAAAATGCACCTTTTGCACTCGAGCCACTACTTCCCTTATTTGAAAATTGTTCCTTATATCTCTTATTAACTTCTTCTAACCATTTCTGTGCTTGAGGAAATCCTACCTGTTTTTGTTTCTTAACCTTACCTCCCGTGTCCCTGCGCAGGTCTCTCACTAGATTTTGACATTCTGATCTATTTAAGGTACCACTAAACCCATAATTTTTCTTCCATTTTTTTCATATATTTTAAGTTTTTCGGATGTAATCTAAACATATATTCCTCATCCTCAGTCCTTTTATTTAAGCAGCCCTTACTAACACAACAACTGCTTCCTATTCCCATTTTTCTTATTTAAAAGAAAAACTGTTTCCTTTTACTGAGATCTCTACCGGTCTTTTGTAAAATTTTAAACAAAAGAAATTCCTTTATGACTAGTCCCTTAAAAAAAAGTACTTTTATAACTGTAAAAGCTTACCTTACAGCGGATCTTCCACCCCGTTCGTCACCGTCCCACGGATCGAATCTAAGAGTGACTGGCCTCTACTTACGACTTCTTTGTCAGAGGTCTTTCCTTTCAAGGGAGCCCGAGATTCGTTCTCCCCTTCCTGTACAGGTTTTTCAGTCCCTCTTATGCGATTCGTACCGTGAAGAGGTGGCCCCACGTTCTTGGGCACCAGAAATGTCAAAATATTTTAACACTCTTAACATATACTGGAAGAATCACGCAGATTAAGTAAGCAAAAAAGATAGATTTATTTTACATGTATGGAGACCTGCCACAAAGTACTTGGTATGTCAGCAATCTAATTTCTGTACACTTTACATGGGTTTTTATACCCTCTTCTACACATACACAGCAGCTGGTTACTAGACAAGGAATTTCAGTCAAGGCTATAAATTCACTCACTGGAGCCTTAGATGGTCAAAAGTCAGACACAAGATAAGTTGGTGCCTACATCAAGGTAACATCTATGCATTCCTCCTTGGTCAGAGGTCAGTCCCAAGATAGGCCTGTGCCTGGACCAAGGTAACATCTGTGCATTCCTTTCTGGTCAGCAAATTCCTTACAAGGAAAACAACTCATTTTAGCTTATTTCTTTGCACGCAATGCAGTTTCACATTTTAACCCTTCCTATACAGGATACAAAGATGTTGAACACAAAAATTCTTACTACAAGAAGTCATGATTCCATTCAGTACTATTCAAAGAATCGCCAAATATGTGCAAAAAGCAGGACTTTGAAGGAAGCCAGTCAGACCACTGAATCACTATCCAATAACCATCTCATGAAAACTTGGCAGCAGACCCTGAAAACCAACTCGGGAAACACCAATGGCTGAGCAGAGAGCCAAATCAAGGTAATTTATTATTTATTTGTTTGTCATTTAACTAGGTTAGTCCAGCTGAGCCAAAGGTCCATTTTCAGTGGAGACCTGAAGAGAAAAGCTCCAGAAAATAAGATATTACCATGCGTAGATTAAAAAAAACAAAATGTTAGCATGCATAAATTAAAAAAAAAAAACAAGTATATTACATAGTTATATCGTACAATGAAATGCAGGAAAATTTACATAGTTATATCGTTGCACATATTTACAGTAACAGAAGTTACATGAAAAGAATATACAAAAATAAAAATGCTGAGAGAACAGCAAATGAGTTTAGAGAAAAAAAGAGTCAGACTTAGGTTCACCCTAGTATGGCATAATATTACAAAAAACAGAGCTAGACTGGTAATAGATTCATGATATTGTTTCTATTAACAGAGGGGTCTACTTCAGAAACCCGAACACTCACTTACCCGACTTCCAAAATTCTGAGACGAAAAGGCCAACGACCGCACAACACTGACATCCCGAAACACCAACTCTCCACTCCAGGTAAGTAACCGCTTGGCCATCCTGATAAAAAAGTAAAACTGAAGGAAAGCAAACCCACCCATGTGGGTCTTGGCATGGGCAGGAGCTAGTATTAAGAAGGTAGTTTTTAAGTTCAGTTCTGAAGCGGGTCACACATTTAATGTTACAGATATTTGATGGGAGGTTGTTCCAGGCTTGGGGCACAGTGCTTTTATAGAGAAGTTTATCAATGTTTTTGTTGGTTTTATAGATATTAAGAAGGTATTGATAAGAGCTGCCTAGAGTTTGATAGATGACAGTGGAGAGAGAAGGACAGGCTGAGGGTTTATATTGTAAGGTATGAGTAAACTGCAGCTGGGAAAGGAGAAGAAGCTGGGGGAACTCAAGGCAGTGATGGGATTTATATGGTTGACTGCTGGCAAATCGAGCTATGTTGTTATATGTTTGGTCCAGGTTGGTAATTAAGATAGATTGTAGAAATGTGAGTATAGGAGAGGCATACAAAAGACAGGGTAGGAGGAAAGCCTGTGCCAGTGAGGGTTTGGAGTTAGAGGCAAGGATTTTTTTGTTTCTATAGAGTAGACTCATTTTTTGATTTGTCTTTTTAACAGTGATTTATATGGAGGTGAAATTTTAATTGGTCATCAATTATGATATCCAGATGTTTAGTGCGAGAATCGACTTTGATAATGGTATTGTCATGTGTGGAGATAGAAAAAAGTGTTTTTTATGGTGGGAGAGTGCTTTAGGGAAGAAAAGGAGGAGTTTGTTTTTTTTGGGGGGGGGGTTAAGGATGAGCTGCTTATCAGTTAGCCATTGTTTGATGTTGTGAAATGTGTCAGAGTGGAGGTGAGAGATGTCATCTGAGTAGGTGATGAGTAGAGTCATCGGGTCTATATCTGAACATTGAAGTTTTAAAACTTCGAATGTTCTAATATCGACCCGTTTTAATCAAACGCTAAAAATAGCGAAGCTGCAGAACACTGAATTCTTTCCTAGGGAAAGAATTCGGTTGGCCGGTTCTGTGGCTTTGCTATTTTCAGCACTGTGGTGGATATTTACGGGTCAGATTCAGGCAAGTGTGCGATTGTGTAGTTGTTAGGATTAGGGTGCAGGTTAGGTGAGTTAGGGTTAGGGCACGGATTAGGTGAATTAGGTTTAGGGGCGGGTTAAGTGAGTTTAACCCGGATTAGGTGAATTAGGTTTAGGGGCGGGTTAAGTGAGTTAGGGTTAGGGCGTGGGTTAGGTGAGTGTGCGATAGTGACGGATCTTAGGGTTTGGGTTAAGGTAAATGGATAGATAGTAGTGTATGTATAGTTTAGTCTAGGGTTAGTTGTAGGATTATAAGTGTATGTGTGTGTATTGATGTTTTTTAGGTGTGCTTGTGTTGTGTGTATGTGTTTCGGAGTAGTGAATTTTTTCCCAAGGAAATAATTCGCTGTTCTGAATGTTCACTATTATGTGATTTAGATATTTTAGGTTCAATGAAATAGCATTCGCTATTTTTATCTTTCGATAACGTTATATAAATGCGAGTCATCTGCATATTGTATCGGGAGGAGGTGGTACAGAAAGAGTGGAGGTAATTTGTGAAGACGTTGAAAATGAGAGGTTTCATAATAGAGCCCCAGGGGACACTAGTCTGGAGGGGAGCAGGTAGAAAGCCATCTGACTGACTGTAGCCTGTTAGAAATGTAGTTAGAGAACCAGAGAATAGCAGAGGAGGAGAGGTCAGCTAGTTCAGTTAGTAGTTTAGAGTGTGAGACAGTGTCAAAAGTTTTTGAGAGGTCAAGGAAAAGACATGACACCATTAGGTTTTTGTCTCTGGTCTCTGCTACAGTATATGTAAAAGACAAAAGGTCAGTGGATGTGCTATGGTTTGGCCTGAAGCCATGTTGAGTAGGTGTCAGAAGGTTTTTGTTGATAAGATAGCTAATAAGCTGATTGTTTATGCATTTTTTCTAGAATTTTAGAGAGTGGGGAGAGAATGGCTATGGCTCTATAATTTGATGGATCAGTGGCGTTACCTCCTTAGTGTAATGGTATGTTATAGAAGGACTTCCAGATGTCAGGGACAGTAGATTCTTGGAGTGATCTATGTTATGTACAAGTATAATGAAAGGGTAAGCTATTGAGTGAGCTGCCAGTTTAAGAAAGAGGGGAGGGAGGTTGTCTGTGGAGGGGGAACATGGTTTTAATTTAAGAAGAAGGGATTTTAAGTAAGCAGTGGGGACAGGGTTTAGAGAAAAAAGGGATGGTACTGGTAGTGTTGGTAGAGGTGGGTGGGGGGTTTATTCTTCAGTTTGTGTGAGTTAGTTTGGCAATAGATTCAATAAAATAAGAGTTTAGTAAAGTAGCAGTTTCATGAGGAGTATTGTTTGGATAGGGGGTTGGGGTATTGGGTATTCCAGGGTGTAGGATATTCTTAATGGAGTACCAGAATTTTTTGGAGTTAAGTAGTGGGTGACTTGGGCCTCAATTTTTTTCTTGTCTTTGTTAATGTTTTTTTTTTTGTGAGATTTCTGAACTCTATATTTTTGGAGTAGTACAGTAGATTTAGTTTTTAGCCAATGTTCCAGATGCTATCACAATTTTTTTATAATAATGAGGATGTTCTTGGAGAGCCAAGGGGTATGGGTTGTTTTAATCCTAACATTTTCCTTAATGGTGCTAGGGAGTTAAGGATATCAAGGAAAGTACAACTGAATTCTAGAACAGCATCATTAAGAGGAAGTTTTTTAGTCTAGACCATTTTATAGATGAGAGCCTATTGTTGAAAATTTGGACATTGAAAGAGGAGAGGTTACAGCAGTCTGTATAAAGATATGCCTTGGGTATATGCAGTGAATGTCTATGCACATAGATGGGGAGGTTGTCACTCAGGGTGTTGGGGAATGTGCCTGAGGTCTGGTATAGGTTTGGATTAGAGGTAAGGATCCAGTCTAGGGTGGAGCTATTATTGTTGCTTTTATTAAAGCGAGTGGGTGTTGTAATGAGTTGGTTGAAGCTGTGGAGATTGATGTTAAGATCTGGGGAGGTGGTTGATAGTTTCTGCTAATCAATGTTGCTATTTCTGAGGATAATAGTCTTGTAGGGAATATGGAGAGAAATCCATGAAAGGATGGGTTCAAGGCTAGGAATATTATTTCCAGGTGGAATATAGATGGCTGCAATAGCAAAATATTTTGTGAGTTCAGGTGACAGTTCAGGATAAGTAGCTTGGCTGGGTGGAAATTTGGGAGAGGTATTGATAAGGGGGATAAGTTGAGTTTATCAGAGTACATTATTGCTACCCCTCCCCCTTTTTTGGGGTCCCTATCAAGACGGTAAATGTAGTGGGGGTAGTATTTTGGTGTTAGAAATATGTGGTTTTAGCCATGTTTCAGATATGGTTAGGATATGTGGAGAGTAATGGGCTACCCAAGATTGCAAATATAAAACTACAAAGACAATCCAACTTAAAACCAAAAAACGAGAAGGCAACGAGCTGTAATAATCCAAGCCGGTTTATTTAGCGTTTTCGTTCAAACAATAGATGAACTTCTTCAGATAGCACAAACCCAAGATTCCATACTTTATGTACTGTAATCAATTAAACTGATAATCAATTTAAGCTAATTGAGTTTTAAAAAGACAGGAATAACTTTTGTCATAAATATGAAGTTAAATAAACTTAGAGTCATGTGTATACACTAAACAACAACTATGCACAACACTTGATATTGCTTCATAATTCTATTCCATTAAAAAATATTATTTTAGCATAATTTCAACATTAAACATAAAACATATAAATATACATAAATGCATTGTTTTGTCATACTGAAAGCCTAACTAGCTTTACCTTTCTAAGGCTTTCAATTTTAAAATGTACTTGATGAAACAGCATTCGCTAAGCCCTGGTGGAATATGTGCATATGTTTTAATCTGCCAAATTAATTCCTGTTCTTCCAGCTTTAATTCCCAGGGCTCACCTCTAATGTTCCTACCTATTTGGTCTATAACTATATATTGAAATCGGTGTAGGAGATATTCTAATATGTGTTTTGCCAATGCATTTGTGTTAGTTTTCTTACTTATGTGGTACTGATGCTCATAAATCCTTTGCTTGAGTATTCTTTCAGTTTTTCCTATATAATAGCTTTGACACTGTTGGCATATAGCTGCATATATAACCTCCACAGACTCACAGTTATACTTTCCTTTAATTAAGTTTTATTCCTTATAGTAAAGCTATTGCCTATCTTTATGTGCTGGCATTGCTGACATCTACCACATGTTTTTCATGGTCCAATTAGCTTTAGATGTTAGGCTATTCCCTTCTAACAAACTCTTAAGGTTAAGACCCCTTCTATAAATGATATGGAGTCTTTCACCTAATTTTTTACTGATACTATTATCTTCTAATATTAATGACCAATTTTTATTCCAAATGTTTTTTTATGTCATTGGCATCCATAGAAAAAGTAGTTAGAAAACTAATTTTCATATCACAACTTGGAGTTGGATTGTTACTATTTTCTTCTATACTAAAATCTTTTACCTGGTCTAAATAGTCCTTCCATAAAATAGGGTTAAAATGGCCATTATTCCTTTTTTCTAAGGACTTCGTTATATAGCTGTTCAAAAAGTTGCCTAGGATAGCCTGTTTTCATAAACATATTTTTCAATGTGTTACACTCTACCAGGAAATCAATTTCTGATGAAACCATCCTGGCGGCTCTCACAAGTTGTCCCTTTATGACCGCTCTTTTTTGGTGGTATGGATGACTACTACTGAAATGCAGGAAGGCATTCGAATATGTGTGTTTTCTATAAACTGTAGTCCTATATCTATTATTATTTCTGTCCTTGGACAACTGCATGTCCAAAAAATTGATGGATTCCGTGTCAAATTGAAAAGTAAACTTTAAGAATTCAGTTAATTCAGTGATAGCATTAATAAAAGTGTTAGCTGTATCCACTGTTCCCCTCCATATGAAAAACATATTATCCTGGTATCTGGTGTACCAAATGGCATTTTCCTTAAAGATGGTATTATGGAACAGGAGTTCTTTCTCCCAATATGCCAAAACACAATTTGTGAAGCTATCTCCATAAAGGGAACCCATAGCTACACCCGTTTTTTGTAGAAAAAATTAGCCCCACCAGGGCTTAACGAATACTGTTCTATCAAGTGCATTTTAAAATTGAAAGCCTTAGAAAAATAAAGATAGTTAGGCTTTCAGTATGGCAAAACAATGCATTTATGTATATTTATATTTTTTATGTATTTTATTTTTAATGTTGAAATTATGCTAAAATAATTTTTATGGAATAGAATTATAAAGCAGAATCAAGTATTGTGCATAGTTGTTTAGTGTATATATATGACACTAAGTTTATTTAACTTCATATTTATGACAAAATTTATTCCTGTCTTTTTAAAACTCAATTAGCTTAAATTAATTATCAGCTTAATTGATTATAGTACGTAAAGCATGGACTCCTGGGTTTGTGTTGTCTGAAGACGTTCATCTATTGTTTGAACGAAAGGGCTAACAATAAACAAGATTGTAAATATGTAATTTTGTTAAGTAGACTTTGTAGGTTTATTGAATAAATGGTGTGGTGTTTGGTAGCCGATGGGGTGGGTGGAGTGGGAGGGCCTGGATTGTGGTGGATGTCCCCATCAAGTAGAAGAGTTGTTAGTGGGGTGGGTTTGGAAGGGTAGTTGTAGTAGGTGAGAGATTTGTATTTGAGTTTAGGTGATGTAGGAGTCAGTGAGAGTATTGTGGGTTTTAGGAGTTGTATACTGGAAAACACAAAAACTGAGGGAAGCTGAAAAAAGCGAAAAGATTACCAAACCACAGCTTCAGGGATCACACCAATGAATATCCAAGTACCAGATGGTAAAACGCTGATGTATAAAACCTTCTTTATTGCACAAGTTAACGCAAGTGTTTCCAAAGAGTAAAGCACGTTTTCGTTGCTTGAATGCAACTTCCTCAGACAATCAAGGCATATGAATGAATAGTTTAAATACACTGCTATTTAATCAAAAATTAATTCTAATTAATGAATTAAAGGAATATGCCCTAAAACACTGTATGCTTAAACCTATATACTTTTTTGATCTTTAAACATGTATTCATAAATTAAAAACATTTTAATGTAAAAAACTTTTAAGGTTGTCATAAAAATACATCCTAAATAAGGCAAAATATTGTTTGTTAGTCTTGTAAAAACTTAATTGGTTAAAATTGAAAATTCTACATTTTACTAGCCTTGAGTTTTAATATGGGCTTGATGGAAATGTAGTCATTCAAACCCGGTTTCTTGTTTGATTCCAAAAGGATCTGCCAGTGAGTCTCCCTTTGTTCCAACCTGGCCTGCCATGGTCCTCCCCTGGGGTCCATGTTTATCCTTTCCAAAACAAAAAATCTATATCTAGCTGTGGGACATGTCAGTGTGTGTTTGTACAAGGCGTTGTTGGTGTTGGCTTTTTGTACATCATACATGTGCTCGTATATCCTACGCTTGAGAGTACGCTCTGTTTTGCCCACATAATATGCTGGACATTCTAAACAGATAGCCAGATATACTACTCTTAGGCTATTACAGTTATAATACTCTCTTGCTTTGACAACCCTGTTCAAAGCTGTGATGTTGACTGTTTCATCCTGTATGATATAGGAACACTGTGAGCAAGTGCCACATTTATATGTGCCCTTACGTGTACGTGTTGTTATGTTATAGATAGGGGCATGTTCTAGTAAACTTTTGATGTTTTTGCCCCTACTAAAAACCGTTCTCAATTCTTTGCCTTGCAAATTAGACAGATCGGTAATGGCCATAAATGCTTCCCACTCTTGTGTAATGATGTCCCTTATGTCTGTTGAATTAGTGCTGTATTGTGTAATAAAGGCATGCTGGAAATCTGCCCCATTTTCACACGAATTCCGTCCTGATAGATCTGTTCCTATCCCCAAAACTGGGGTGTATTTGTCCTTTCTACCCTTGACAACTTGTTCTTGAATTTGGTTAATGAACCTGTCAGGATACCCCCTTTCTTGAAACATAGTCTTCAATTTTTGACATTCCAAAAGAAAGTCATCGTCTTCTGACGTCATACGTGAAATTGTATACTGGAGATATTAAACAAAGAAGGAGAGATTAAGAAGGGGATGAGTGGTTTTGCTAGGTATGGGATGTGTCTGTGTGTGTGTGTGTGTGTGTGTGTGTGTGTGTGTAGGAGATCACTGTAGATAATGCAGTTCGATGTGATAGGAAGTTAGGAGAGACAAACAGACCAGTAGAGAGCTTATGAGGAAGATTTGAAACATGATTGGGATGAGAGTTATGTGGTGAAGAAGTTGTAAGTGTGAATGAAAGAAAGAGGCTATTTGTGTTAGTTAGGTTTTAGTTAGTGCTAAGAAAAATGAAGATAAAGAGAGGGAAAAGAGAAAGAAAATGGGGCCACTAGGCAGTACACTGGACTGGGGCTACCGTCATGACCTCATTGTACCCACCTGTCATTCACAATTCTTGCTTGTTGCATTCAGTGTCTCAAGTACATTTTTCCACACAAGCTTTACAATTTAAATTTACATGGTTTTCTCCTTGAGAAAGTATTCACAAGATCATCAAACTCCAACTGTTTGACCAAAGCCGATTTCAATACTAACAAAGATAAAGCAGATCTCTGTTCTTGGTGCATGAATGTTCTTTATCTGTTTATCCTTTTTAAACAAGAGAAGGACCTCTCCCCACTAGCACTGGCAACAGCAGACACAGGAATATAATGAGAACAGTTTCAACATTGGGGAATGTTTCCAGTAGGCCATGGTCAAAAATATACTGTCTCATTGAAGCAGGGCTGTCTATGCAAGTCTGTGGGTTTAAAAGGAGAACTGCAAGAATTCTGCTGTGAAACACTCTTCCAGATCATCTGTATAGTAGTTTTGTAAGCTTTTTGCACAGCTGCATAAATCATTGTGTGTCATTGGTAATTTCAATTTTAAAATTCTAAAGTGGCTATGAAGTACTTTGTATGACTGGCTTCTTTTTTTTAATTCCACAATTAGACTATCTGTAATTACGTTAAATGTCTCAAAGATGACTTTGTCTCTTGCACAGAGATCTTGTTCACTGGTTTGTGCTTCATCATGGAATAGTTTTGGGGTCCTTGTTCATCTTCCTTCAGCTACATAGGTATGGTTGGTAATCATTTCTTTGGCTTCCCTTTCATAGGAATCACGTGGATCTCATTTTTTGTACCTATTCAATTAGCGAGCTGTAAAGGGTAACCACTTCATCAAGAGAGATTTTCAAGTTTGCAAATTCTTGCTTGTTGCATTCAGTCACTACTCAACATCTTAATGAAATAAATGTGGGCAAAGTCTAAAATAATGGTGGGACAAAGACCCCAAAAATGGAGACAGACTTTAAATATTGCTCTTATTACAGTAGACAATTGCTAGGATAACAGGATTAGTGTTATTACATTTTTTCTGAAGGATCTGAAGTCTAAAACTCAATTATATTAACTGTCTTGTTGCAGCCCTTCACTTATATATATATACACACACACACACACACACACACACACACACACACACACACACACACAAAACCACAACCACACATGCCAACAAACCGGCCAATTCATTACTCAACATCTTAGTGAAAGAAATCTGGAGAATGTCTAAAATAATGGTGGGACAAAGGCTCAAAAAATGGAGACAGGCTTTAAATATTATCTTATTACACTAACATTGCTAGAATACCAGGATTGATGTTGGCATGTTTATTTTTTTTCCCTGAAAGATCTGAAGTCTAAAACTAAATTGTATTAACTCTCCTGTCCATAGCTCACAACCTTTAGTCTCCAAAGTTTGAAACACTGTCTCTCATAATGTTGCACAAATGGGTAAAATGTGGATAAAATGTGGAACACTTACTAACAGCCTACTAACAAATTCAAATAGGAAGCTCAAAGGATGGTTAAATGTGATATTTTTATTTATAGGAAAAATGTATTTTAATGAAATAATATGATTAGGTTCTATTTACCATGGATATCATTTAAAACAATTGCTAACACCTAATGTGTGAAAGTCCCTTTAAATGTAGGACTTTGAGGAACATGACCTGTTTAAGACCCCAAAATTCTGACTATGACTCTAGCCAATAGAATAAAACAAGTCCTCCATTCAATTATATCCCCACAGCAATCAGGATTCATGAAGGGAAGACAAACTTGAGACAATACACATACCCTAGAAGCGGCTATACAATTTACTGCAAAACACAAACTCCCCCTATACCTTATGGCATTAGATGCCACAAAGGCTTTCGATAGAGTAAACCATGAATTTTTATTCTTAATTCTACAACAATTCAACTTTCCATACAGTTTTCATAAATATAATTAAAATCTTATATAACTCTTCATATACTACGCTAGTAATCACTAAGTTACACTCATCAAAAATAAAACTAAATAATGGCACTAGACAGGGGTGTCCCCTCTCACCATACCTCTTTAACAACATATATATTGAATCTCTATTCTTATACAAAATGCAAAAAGACTTTCATCGTATACCCAAAATTCTGGGAATAGTCTTGCCTTTTCAACATTTGCAGACCTCATTATATATTTCCATCTTCCCAACACTGATCTTACTAAAGTCCAAAATACAATTGAAACCTTCTTGAAAACTTCCAACTGCAAAATTAACCCCTCAAAATTTCTTATTTTTGCAATTAACCTGAACAGTCATAAAGAAGCTGTGTTTCCCATATCCCAAATAAAGCTGAACTATACTCTTAAATATCTAGGGATAGTATTTGACCATAATCATAAAAACTTCCCACAAAATAACATCCTTAGAATATGGCCATCCATAGAAAATGATTTAACCAGATGGAAAAACTTGAATTTCCCCTTCTTGTCGAAAATAGTAATACTAAAAATGAATGTTCTACCCAGAATACTGTTCCAGTTTAATTCAACAGACAATATCATCCCACTAAACTTTTTCAAAAAAATGAACAGAACCTTAACTAAATTTATATGGTTCCCTAAAAATCCTAGAATTTCCTTATCAAGATTAATGCTGCCAAAAAACAAGGGAGGACTGGCGATACCAGACATCAGATTGTATTACGACATAATCTGTGCCAGTAGAATCATACTAATTGCAGACCGTAATTCAAATGAAATTACTTGCTTTCTTCAATGGATTGGTCTCTGACAGGCTCATATGAAAAGTTGTAAAATAAACCCCAAAGCATTAACCTTCATAAATAAATATTTATTAAAAGACATTAAATTACACAACCTAATTAAGCATAAGATTAATATATTTCAAAAACTCTTTGCCTCATTAGGTCTGTCAAACACACTCATTCTCTTGCAGCCCTTGAACCCAGATCTAAAACTGAGTAACAAAATGCTAAACCTTAATTGTATGGGATTTCTTTCAGCTTAAGGACAACTCCCTTAATGATATCATAATAAAACTTAACTAAAATAGCAAATGCACAATAATCTTGAGACAAATCAAATAATTAATTTCTACCTTAGGATGGTTCCCAAATAAGTTACAAGAAGAAATAAACCTGGCCACTTCATTCCTGAGATGTCTAAAAATCAAAAAGAAGATTCTTTCAATCACTTACAAACTAGTCTCTACAGCTAGATACCAATACTCTATTACATTTGCACAATATTGGAGAGACAAAACCCTGACCTGACAGACGCTCATCTCTCCCAAGCAATTAATCACACAAACACTTTTGTCCCTTTTAAGAAACTATTATAAATCCAGTTAATGATTAATAATAATGCTTACTATATTCCAGAACTTCTAAACTCTTTTTTTTCCTAACACTTCACCCTTCTGTCCTTTTTGCCCCAAAGCTAAAGCTGACCTCCTGCACATTCTATGGTACTGTAAATATGCTTAGAATCTATGGAATTCCCTAAGGATCTACATATGCTCAGAATCTATGGAATTCCCTAAGGATCATACTTACAAAAATGGGCTATGGCAAATCCACTCTCTCCTGAGAATTTGCTATACTTCATATATGTCATGAGGACATAACCTGTAGTGATCTCAGGATACAGATTGCTCTCTTCATGTTAATCAGGGTGTATATTACACAGAACTAATTAGATCGATCTAAACTAGATTGAGGCAATTTTAAGAACATGGCATCTAATTATATTTTATCTCATAAACTAACCACAAACAATGTGAATAAGCACCTGAAATACCACAGGTTCTGAAGTATTACCCCTGACTGCATCTTAACATAGCAAACAATGTTTTTCTATAGTCATTGTCCTTTAGTAGTATTGCTACCAGTCTCCTCCTCATCAGAGTTTTACTCCACTGTGTTCTCTAATGGTTACATGCATATATATATATAATGTATACAAAGATGAGAACTATCACGTCTTGTTAAATGTAATTAGACTCCTGCCATTATATTGTAGCAGTATTTGTAAATAGTTGTATATAGAAGATTTTTTATGTTTTTTTTTCTTTTTCTGTTGTTTTTTCCTGTATTCTATAACACTTTACAGTTATCTAATACATTCTATGTGCAAAAAACTACATTCTACATTAACAATGTTAATATTGTCATATTTCTCATATGTCTGTTCATCTCATTCTGATGTCAATCTGTGTCACACTTCATATTGAGAAAACAAACTTTAAAGATACTTGTCATTACTAGACTGAACAGTTGCTTCATCTAACTTTGTAAATGGTTTGCTTTCACTGTATTATCATCTGTTACTGTGTATTGTATTTTACAATTTGTTTAATGTAACAACAAAAAATAAAACAAAGATTTGAAAAAAGAGTTACTTACCTTATGTCCTTCGGTCCATTTCAACTGGCAAACTGAACTCAGTCACTAAGTAGTAGGTTAGGAGGTTTAGTAGATGGATGCTGGCACTGAACCTTTTTCTTTTTTTCACACTTCAAGAGGGTTAGCGAGTCAAAGGAGTCAAATCAGGATCAGCCAGCTGAGCTGATTAGAAATGAGTGAAACAGTAAAAGCGGTTTAATGGACCTGCTACTGCACCTGTGACCTCTGCGACCTGCCGCTGAACCGATTGAACTATTAAGTTGGTCAGGTCGGGGGGAGGCTGACATATTATGCACCTGCTTAGTGATGCCTGAGGGAGAAAAAAAACATTAATAGTAATAATGTGTCCTCACATGCTCCTAAGAGTGGGAGAAGCCAAACCAGCCAACCACCATGCCAGTGAGAAACATAATGCTGGGACAGCAGTTCAGAATCATCTGTTTGTAATCTGAATTCCAAAAAAAAAAATGTTGCATTATTTCCCATTTTTGGGACCCTAGCCTTCATGTGGCCCTAGGTGAATGCCTATGTCACCTACTGCATTAATGACAGAAGGGTATGAAAAAAACATTCAACCAGTTTACAATCCCAGTACTTGGCTTCCAACCTGCTTACTGCCCATTAAAGCATACAAGGGTCCTCTCATCAGTCTGGATCCCAAGATGGTGAGGGCTGCCTGTCAAAGAAAAATACTTCAAAAGACCAAAAGCATAAGGTTCAGTTCAGGTATCTTTATTCTTGCGCAAGGAGACAAAAAATGCAGTTACAGAGTTTGTCTGACTAAATCAGAAAGTGTCACAATTATTATACCTTTCTTTCAAGGCATTGCCCACTACGACTGACGTAGTAGGTGACCAGTTCACAATTCTGTTACTTTACAGATGTTTCTCACATTTTTAGCTGACTCTTCAAAGTTTAAAAAAGATTTTTCAGTAAACAGGATGGCCTTGACGACCACCGGTCAATTATAACTTTCTTGCTATGTGATGTTACAAGTCTAGGTACTATGGCTAATTCAAGCACAATGCAAGTACAGATTTCTGAAGCAGTTCATTGTTTATAGTATCTAACTATCTTGCAGCTTGTGCACTTTCTCATTAGCACGAACAGAGCTTATTGTCCATAATGAATGGATCTACAGAAATTATTATTATTCTCCATTTAATTTCCTGACCTAGCAGAAAATCACCTGCTTTCCAGTACATTTCCAAGGCATAAACATGTATGTTGCTGTGCTAGCAAACTAGGTCAGAGTGCATCTTGCAGTGTCAGAAAGCACAGTTTCAGAAAAGCATGTTTTCAGTTTCAAATAGAAATAATACTGCATATAGAATAAAAATGTGTTAATCTTCCCTTATTTAAAATAAGCATTGCACACGTATGTTAATACATATTTTTCTAACATTTCCCCCCTCTTAAAACTTTTTATTCTATTTCAAAAGCATAAGCAGTTTGTTTCTTCTCCAAACCTCTTCCTTTGAGGATTTGCAGCTAAGAGAGCATTCAGTTTAAACTTATGAAAGTGTTTCCTTTTTCAACAGTTCTTCAATTTCAGTACTTTGATACAAAGTCTCAGAAACTGACATGTCTATAAAATCTTTGATTAATTTTTTCATGCAGGAAATACTACAGCAAATACATGCTCCTAACAAAAGTAATCCCACACAAATGGCAATCAGGATGTTCATTAGGATGGAACCCCACCCCCCAAACATCTGGAAAAAGTCCATCAGTGGGTTCAGGCCTGGCCTGGTCATGTCTGACACTTGTTGGATCACTTCCAAATGATCGTTGATCTCGTGTTTATTGTCAGGAATAAACAAACAACACTCGTCTTTGATTAAAGCGCACGTACCACCTCTCGCCGCTAGGGTGAAGTCAAGAGCCATGTGGTTTTGAAGCACCACAGTTCTCATTGCATTCAGTTCATCAGTCATTAATTCAAGAGCAGAAAAAGTTGCATTGCTCATGACCTCGAGAAGTTTGGATAGCTTTCTCAGTTTCCAAATCGATTTAACTGCACCATATGCAGGGGCTATGCCAGCCCAGGATATGATAGTGTCACTCAAGTCCATGTGTGCTAGTTTACTTTTGTCTTTCACAGAGTGGTTTCTCCAGCCTGCTACTATCTGTCCCACTGGATTCTCAGGTTTCTTGATTGGATTTTCAGGTTTCTTTGCGACGTCTCTGATGTTTCGAATTCTCCCATGGGCAAAGCTGTTGTGTGTCGTATGGCCGGGACCAGGTAACCCAAAAAAACAACTGCCGGACCAATTCTCAGGCAACCATTTGTATGCCTTTTTCCCACATATGAAATAACAGTTTTCTACCTTAGTATTGATATACACCTTCCCTGCATGAAACATTTTCTTATCTATAATAGACAGTTGCTTTAAAAGAACAGGATTATGTTGTATATCACTGACAGTTTTATGCAAGGACTCAAAGTATGAGTCATAATCTGCATCACAAATTGTTTCTGTATTTTTAGCATTTTTAGGTTTAATATAACATTTATAAGAAACAGTTACATTACATTTGCTCCAACTTACTTGAATTGTGTCATTCTTAAAAAAGCATACAATTCCTGTTTGTGTAACAGGTAGAAATAATGCAATTTTGTCTCTAGATTTTACAGGTGTAGTCTCAAAAATCAAGTTTTCCCAGGTCTCATTGACCCCTAGGGGGACAGCAGCCATCAATAATCCCCCATATGCTGTTGGTATAGCTGTGCAAATCCAACAATTTGAAATATTAAAAGTCTCAGCATACACATATTTGATTGCTTGGTAAGTGTTAAAGTTCGGATGCCAGTCTATGAGTGTTGAATCACGTTTGTTCAGTCTGGCTGGTGTGGCTGAAGAAAAGAAAGGCCACAGCAAAAGCCACAGCAAAAAGAACATTGTCACTAATGCAGTTATTAAGATGATTATGCAACACTGCTGAATACACTGCTGAAGTCGTTCAGAATTTCTATTATCTCTGGGTCTTGTCATTTTACTGCTGCTGTGTGTTAGCAAGAGTTTTATCAAGTTCACAGTTTTTGACTAGTTTACAGTGTGTCAAATGAATCCAAGATGAACGTTCCGCAATCTTGACTGCTGTGGGCATGCTCAGCAGTACTTGATACAGACCTTCCCACTTTAGCGTCGTCCAATTCTTCTTTTTGATTGTCTTCACCCAGGCCCAAGTGCCTTGGGCTACTGCTACTTTGAATGGTTTAGTTTGGTCTTTATCTGAAACAGAATTAAACTGTAAAATATGTTTGTTATTCAGCATACTCCTCATATACTCTACAAGTGTCCAATCTGCTTTCTGGTCTGCAGGCATGAGAGGTTTCCACTGAGGTATATAATAAGCTCTTCCGAAAATCTTTTCGAAAGGTGTCAATCCTTTTGCATTCGGAACAGTTCTCATGTTCAACAGTGCCAGGGGCAAACAGTACACCCAGTTCTTCTGTGTGTCTACCATAAGTTTTTTAAGCTTATTCTTTAAAACTCCATTGTGCCTCTCTACTAACCCTGCAGATTGAGGGTAATATGCACAGTGATGTTTTAAAGAAATCCCAAAATACTGGCTTAACTGTTGTATAGTTTGGTTAACGAAATGTGTACCATTGTCACTGTAGATCCTTTCTGGTATGCCAAATCTAGGAATAATTTCTTTAACTAGGGTCTTTGCAACAGTAGCTGCATCTGGTTTACTAGTCGGAAAGGCCTCCACCCATTTGGAGAACATATCCACAATGACAAGGCAGTACTTTTTGTTTTCACATTTGCTCAATTCTATGAAATCCATACAGATAGTATGAAATGGATATGGTGGTGTAGGAAAACTCCCTTGCTTGGGCTTTAATGCCCCTTGTGCATGATGTTTATTACAAGTGTGACATGTTCGGCAAAATTTTTAGGGTAGTTTGTAAACCCGTACGTAGCGAATACCCGATTCACTAACTGTACCATCCCCCCTGTTGAGACATGGCTCTGCCCATGGCTCAACAAAGCTGCATATCTAAATAAATTAGATGGTAATATCGGTTTTCCCTCTTTGGAGATGTACAGCCCTTCCTTGAGAATTGCTCCTCGTCTTTTCCATTTTTGTTTTTCAGCTTGTGTAGTAAGTGTCTGCATTGTTTTCAACATTTCTAAGTCTAAAATCTCAGAAGGTTGTAATTCCTCGTTCAAAAGAAATGCTTCTGAGGCTGCTTGCTTTGCAGCTATGTCAGCTCTTGCATTGCCTTTTGAAATCCTATCTTTTTGTTTTGTATGAGCTATGCATTTACAAATAGCTACTTTCTGAGGCAACTGAAAAGAATCTAACAAATCTAAAATAAACTGTGCATGGTTAATCGGTTTGCCAGTAGATGTCACCATTCCTCGATTCTTCCACTGTTGTGCAAAAACATGTTCAGTAGAAAAAGCATACTGGCTGTAAAAATGTTTACACTTTTACCTTTTGCTAAGGTACATGCCCGTGTCAAGGCAATCAACTCTGCTGCTTGTGCAGATAAGCTATGTGGTAGAGGTTTCGCTTCTACAATCTCAGTATCAGAAACTACTGCATAACCTGTTAGGTTCTGTCCTGTAGGACTCCTTTTGCATGAGCCATCCACATAATATGTCACCTCGGCATCATCCAAGGGAACATCCGTGAGGTCTTTTCTAGGCAGTGTCTTTTGCTCAATTACCTGCAGGCAGTTATGGGGTGTGCCGTCCACAGGAGTTGGGACCAAGGTAGACGGATTCAAAGTAGTACATCGTTCAATTGTCATGTGAGGTTGGCTCAGCAATATAGTCATACAAGAAAGATGCCTAGCAGGGGAAAGATATGCTACTTTTTCTTGCAGTAAAATGATTGCGACTGCATGAGGCACTCTCAATGTGAGAGGGTGGAATAACACTACTGAGGCTGAAGCCTGCACTGCCATTGCAGCTGCAACTACTGCTTGTACACAGTGGGGTAGAGACCGCGCCACTGGGTCCAGTTGTGATGATAATAAGCAATGGGGCGTTGTTTGTCCCCATGCTGTTGAGTCAATACTGATGTCATATTTTCTCTCCTAGGTCTATCCATTTTAAATCTTCCTCTTTAGTTAAACTAACATGCGGTAATAGATTCAATTTGTAAAGTGAAAAGAACTCCTGGGGTAATGAACAGCTAACTACACTGTTCCCTTTCATGTCCCAGTACAAATTACACAGTACTAATCTGTTTGCATGATTTCTAAACAATTCTTGTTCATAGTCTTTGTCAGGTCCTGGTGTATTACAATAATACAGAGTACAGTGCAACAGGTGTTGTATGTCAATGCAAAGGGAGGGGAACGTACTGATAGCTACATTCATTAACTCTTTAGTTACTGCTCCAGGTCCAGTTGTAAGTAAGTCCTGGCTGT
This sequence comes from Protopterus annectens, assembly GCF_019279795.1. Taxonomy (NCBI): domain Eukaryota; kingdom Metazoa; phylum Chordata; order Ceratodontiformes; family Protopteridae; genus Protopterus; species Protopterus annectens. Next base: position 1,152,570,131 of record NC_056745.1, on the reverse strand, counting down.
ACCAGTAAAATGTCTCACCTTCCATTTGCACTGCAAAAGTATTAGTTTGTCGCTGTGCTTCCATACCCTGCATGGTTGGAACTACTGCTATGCCTAATAGTTTCATAAGGTCTCTGCCCAAAAGGTTTACTGGACATTTTGCAGAAACAACAATTTTGCTTTTCTGGGTTAATCCTGAAACAGGATCTGTTACTGTAATGTTATGGAAGAGAGGCTCCCGATACAGCTGTCTATTAGCTGCTTTTACTAGTATAAAGTCATGTGATTCTGAATTTTTTGGTAGTTTGGAGGGGTGTACCAGGGTTCGTGATGCCCCTGAATCGCACAAAAATTTGACTTCCCTCCCTTCTACCAGGAGTGTCACTTCTGGTTTTGTGTCAGCTAGATAAGAGCTCTAAGCTCAGTAAGGCTAGGTGTAATATTTCATTTTTTTTCACTATCGGTAGCTTCCTGCACTTCTTCTATTATCACATTCTCTGTTCCTTCTATCACATTGTCATTTGTCCTTTCTCTATTATTCCTATCTAGTGATTCCTGACTTTCATATAGTCAGTCCTCACCTTCATCATTTTTGTCTTCCACTGCTGCCTTCTTATTTTTCCTGCAATCCCTTGCCAAGTGTCCCTTTTTCCCGCATTTGAAGCACTCACCTCTTTTCTTTCTCCCTTCAAAGTCCTCTGATTGCTGATCAGATTGTTTGTTTCCCTGGGCATTCTTTTTGCCCTTTTGTCCGGACTGTACTAAATAAACTTCTCCATCTTCCAAAGCAAACACTTGGGCTTTCTTTTTCTTTTTGTTATTAAAATGCCTTTCAGCATGTCTAGCATATTCAAGCAGTGATTGTAATCTGCTTGTCCGATGGTCTGCCATATGTTTAGTAATGAAACTACTTATGGGTGCAATACAGCCTTTCAAAAATGCATTCTTTAACTGCTGCTCATATGGGGAATCTTGTGTCTGATCTTCAGGCACCTGCATTCCACAGTGGTTGTTAAAACATTCCAATAATCTGGCAAAATATCTATCAACAGTTTCACTTTCTTGTTGGATGCATTAATTAATGCAAGTCCAGTCTGCCCTAGGCTTCCATTTCTCAGAAATCCGGTCTGTCAGACCTTTCACTCTGTTATCTAGTTCTGTGCTGCTATGTGGGAGGGACCTAAGTGCAGCGTCACAGGGATTCCAGTTGCCACTGATCATGTGCCAATCTGGACCTATTATTTGTCTGACTACTTTTTCTACTTCCTCTCCGTTTAAGTGATAACTTAATCTCATGCCCTGTAAGTCTTCTAAGAACTTTCTAAAATTAACTTTTGGATGGGGAATTCCCTCTGTGGCTTTCCGGATGTCTTTCGGTGTCCACGGTCTGTATACTAAGAGAGTTGGGTCCTGCCCTTCTTGTCCTGCCTGAGGATTTGGTTCTTCTATGAGTGGGCATATCTCTTCTTCACTCATAGCCCATAAATTTCCATTCATTTGATATAATTCAATATCCCCTTTTAAATTACTTGTTCGAGACCTAGTCTCGATAGGATCTCTAACAAACAGTAGTGGTTTTATAGGAACAACTGGATATTGTGGAGGTGGGTCAGTTTATTCTTTTGCTTCATATTCTGGTAAGGGAACTGGAACCGGAGAGGGCGGTGGGGCCGATGCTATAACTAAGTTATTATCCTCTTTGTCTAGAAACATTGCTTATGAATTTTTATTCTTTTGTTCTCTTTGGTTTGCTTCCTCAATCCACCTGTGTGGCTGAGGAACTCCTAATTTACTCTGTTTTTTAACCCGACCTTTAGAATCGGTTTGTAGCTGTCTTATAAGTTTGATAAGTGAGGATCTTTCTAGTTTCCCATCAAATTCATATTTATTAACCCATTTAGTATAATATCTAACGTTGTCGGCGCGCTGTGATTGCATATATTTTGCGTCTTCGGTTAATGGTGGGCTTTGGGGTCTTTTCGTTTTTGTGCACGTATTACCCATTTTGTTCTAACCTTTTAAATGTTACATAACCCTTTTGTTTTTAATGTGGTACCACCAAGTGTTTACAGTCCCTTCAGACTACCTGCCTACTTATTCTGTTTCCCTGATCTATGACAAGATAGCAATATTTCTGTCCCTGAATTTTAAAAATTCTCACAGAACAAATACAATCAAGTCCCTGATCTAAAACAGAAAAAAGTAGATTCACCTTACCTGACTCTCAGCGATTGGTCACTCACTGTTCAAATGGAACCCACCTTCAGTCGTAGATCAGAAAAGTGTCTGGCCTCTTTTGCACGACAATTCAGTTGGAGGTCTTTCAGTGAAGAAGATCCGATGTGGTATCTTCCCTGCGCAGTTTCATGCCACCTGGCCCGTCTGATCCCAGGCTAAACGAGGGTTTCCAGTCCGAAGGACCAAAAAATGTCAAAGAAAAATACTTCAAAAGACCAAAAGCATAAGGTTCAGTTCAGGTATCTTTATTCTTATGCAAGGAGACAAAAAATGCAGTTACAGAGTTTGTCTGACTAAATCAGGAAGTGTCACAATTATTATACCTTTCTTTCAAGGCATTGCCCACTACGACTGATGTAGTAGATCACCAGTTCACAATTCTGTTACTTTAGAGATGTTTCTCACATTTCTAGCTGACTCTTTAAAGTTTAAAAAAGATTTTTCAGTAAACAGGATGACCTTGACGACCACCGGTCAATTATAACTTTCTTGCTATGTGATGTTACAAGTCTATGTACTATGGCTAATTCAAGCACAATGCAAGTACAGATTTCTGAAGCAGTTCATTGTTTATAGTATCTAACTATCTTGCAGCTTGTGCACTTTCTCATTAGCATGAACAGAGCTTATTGTCCATAATGAATGGATCTACAGAAATTATTGTTATTCTCCATTTAATTTTCTGACCTAGCAGAAAATCACCTGCTTTCCAGTACATTTCCAAGGCATAAACATGTATTTTGCTGTGCTAGCAAACTAGGTCAGAGTGCATCTTGCAGTGTCAGAAAGCACAATTTCAGAAAAGCATGTTTTCAGTTTCAAATGGAACTAATACTGCATATAGAATAAAAACATGTTAATCTTCCCTTATTTAAAATAAGCATTGCACACATATGTTAATGCATATTTTTCTAACACTGCCTGTTTCTGAAGGAGGTGAGTCTGTCTGACCCTGTGCCCCCTACCAGAACACCTTCTACTATAAAAGGGTGGCATAATAAGCCTTCCCCATAGCTCTGATAAACATCAACATACTCAACTTTAAGTGCTCCCCATCCTGTCTCTTCAGTTTGGGTACCTTTACACTAATGTTTGGGTGTTGAAGTGCATCTCGGGTAAGTGGGTTCACTACCTGTCTGACAAAGCAATCTGTCAGGATCCTAATAATTTCTGATTCTTTTATGTTTCTCGCTGCTGTCCATATTTTGTCTTTATATAATGTTTAACAAAATTACTTTGTTTAGGGCACCTCTGTAATGTTTGCATGAAAATATATTTATTCAGTTTCCTTTTTTTAATACAATGAAGGGCAAATGGTGATGTTTCATCCTACATGTAATACAGGGATGTCTGTATGGATTTGTCAGTCTCCCAGCAAGACTTTTCCGGACTCCTTGCAGCTGTCTTCAGTAAAACCCTCTCATGCCCAGGCATTATATGCATACCTCCTACTGTTCCAGTCTCATGTTACTCCAAGACCCAATATAACTTACTGAGCTGGTAGTTGTAAGAGGCACCTACAAACTAGATTACAATGACCCTCAGCTTGGCATCTGCAAAAGAGAACTTTGGTTAGAACAAGTGAGAATTGACATATCTTTTGTATGGCTGTGATTTTCATGTGCCTAATTCCTTTTTGATGCCCAATTGGCATGTGCATATGATATTAATCCAACCCTAAAGGAATGAGATTTCATTGTTCTACTGTCTAGGCCCAGACTATCCAACATTTTTCTTCGTGATGGTCAAAAACTGATTACCAAAGAGAGGAAAACCATATTTTTGTAGGCAAGTACTAGACAAATTACCCCATGTGGGCCATCCTAAGCCTAGCCACCCCCTTTTTTTTAAACACCTTTAATAAATTATCACTTAAGACATAGGTAAACGTAAATTAACAGAAAAGAAAGCAAACCATAATATTTTTTCCATTGATGTACCTTATACATTGCATATCTTTTCTTTGTAATTATCATCAGTCCAACATTATATAAATTGCTGAATTCCTGCCTTCCCCTTAAACCTCAGTATTCCACATACTGAGCATTATTCTGCATGCATTTCTCCCACAGTTTCCATTCTTTTATGTATAATTTGCTCCTTCTTTTTTCTAAAGATGTCTCAGTTCTTTTATGTCTTATAATATTCAATACTTCAGATATAGTAGGTGTAAATTTTGATTATCATTTTCTATGAATTGCTTTCTTGGCAGCCAGCATAATTAAACTTAATAAGGCTTTACTATGTCTAGGCAATTCAGATTCTGTGTCCCAGCTCAGGAGACACTAAACCTTCTGGACTTTGTTACATACTTGGGAGGCACACATATGTCCTCCCATTGTTCTATTGTAAATTGCTTTTCCAGTCTTATAGATTCGACTATAAACCTCACAACAGCAGGTCTTTTACTTAAGATTCCCTTACCCCTTTCTCTTTGCCTATACTCTGATATAAATCCCTGGTTGGGAAGGCAGTCTTTACACTGCTGTCTGAATGTGTTCTTGGACCTATGCCACTCTTAATACCTGTTCCCTCTCTATTTGCTCCCAATACCTTGGCTCCTTTGACATTTTTTCCAGCAACTTTCATCCCCTCTTACCTATTTTCTGTACTCCTACTGGTAGTCATCCCTATTGGCAAAATCTCCTTTCTCCATTCTCACATTCATTTAGTCCTTAGAATACTTTCTGTTAGTTTGTGAATATAATATTCTGTATGACTGTCATTCTTTTTAAGGATCTGCCTCCAAAATCCCCACCATCTCTCCTTATTTTCTGAACTTGCCCCCTGCTTCATCATTATCCCTTTCCATTTTGAATTATAACCTTCTGCTTGTGTTATATACATGAGCTTTAACTGTGTAGCTCTAAAATATCCCTTCAAATCAGGTAATCCTAAACCACCTTGTTCTATTGGAAGGATCAGCTCTTGTCTTCTTCCCCTCCCAGATAAATTCCTTCAACTATTTATTAATTATTGCCCATAAATTCTCTTCTCATTGATAAAACTATGCCTGACCCATGTATAAAATGAAAGGAACTAAAAACATTTTCACTGATTGTATATTATCTATATCCATAAACAAGAGCATCAAGTTTCTTAGTTTTTGTGTTGTCCTTTATTTAGCCTCTTCCCACATATCCTTAGCTGCTGTAACAGAAGCCTTTCTAATCAATACTCCTAAATACTTCATCTTATCGTTTCCCCATAAATATGGGTATTGCTGAACCAATTTGTCTGTGGGTAGATAATTTTACAACTGTAGCCTTTGGTTTATTGTCATTACTTTTATATCCCAGAAAGTCTCTCAAAATGTTCCACAACACTGAGATGCCCTTTTCTGGATTTATCGGGTACAGAATAATATCATCTACAAATAAAGCCAACTTTCCTTGATTACCATACCAATTTATATCCTTTCATTTCCTGGTCTCTTATTTTCTGTGCCAGTGGCACTAAATATAAATCAAATAAAGGGGAAGGATGGCACAGTGGTGTAGTGGCTAGCACTGTCCCCTCACAGCACCAGGTTCTCTGGTTCGATTCTCGGCTGGAGTGCCTTCTGTGTGGGGTCTGCATGTCCTCCCTGTGTTTGTGTGGGTTTCCTCTGGGTGCTCCTGTTTCCTCCCACATTCCAAAGACATGCAGTAGGTGGATTGGACACTCTCTAAATTGGCCCTAGGTGTGAGTGTGTGTGCGAGTGTGTGGTGCATCATCTGAGGAGGGTTGGGTATTGGGCTGGCAACCTGATCCTGTAAAACTCATACCTGCTACGGAAACAATGCGAGCCGAAGGCCGCTCGTTGCCTGATGTGCTTAATGCACAGGATCCAGGGATAAAGGGTTCCATCTGGTTCTTCTGTTCAAACACAACTTATCAGAGAGGAACTCTCCCACTCTAATTTTTGCCTTCGATCCTTAATATATTCTCCTAATTCACCTTATTATTATATCAGGGAATGCAAATGCTTCCATACCCCACTCATAAAATCCCAGCTTATTCTGTTGAATGCTTTCTCTGCATCAAGACCCACCAACAACAGTGGTATTTTCTAACATTCTGCCTTTCTCTGGATCATCATTGTTCTGTTAATGGTTGCCTCCCTTCCACAATACCACACTGACTTATATCTATCAATTTTAGTGACACCTTTTGCCATTCTTTTAGCTAGTATAGGCATACACTTTGATGTTTAAAACTGAAATGGGTCTATATGAAGCTTGCCGTGATGAGTCTTTACCATCCTTAGTTGATACAGTCACCACAACTTTCTTCCAAGATGTTGGTGCTTCCCCTTATTTTAAAATGCCATTAAACAAAACCTTCCACATCGTTATCACTTTCTTCCCTTCTAACTTCCAGACTTCCCCATGAAAACCAACTGTTTCTAGATACTTTCACAAAGATTGGTTATATATCACTGTTTTTATCTCACCCTCCAATCTTAACTATTAGTTGTTGTGTGCCATCTACCTCTATCCTTGGCATAATTAAGATTTCCATAAATATTTCCATTTGTACTCTTTCTTCCAATTTCTCTGCTTTACACACATTTTCATAAAATTTGCAAAATATCCCTAAAGCTTCTATAGGATCTCTGGTTATTTTCTTGGTGTATGTTTCCTAAGGTTGGCAACAACCATTTATACTTTCTGATGCCTAAATCATTTTTTGTGCTCTGCAGTTGCTATCAAAATAGTTGCTTAATAGCAATCTTTCTAAAGTCATACATATTATCCAGATTCTCCCCCTCCCAACCTGAAAGTGCTCTCCTGGACATCCACCAGTTGATCTGGCTTGTGATTAGAGGTTATACCTGGTAACAGGGATTTCCCTATGTGCTAGCCCCCTCCCTCTCCTTCCCAGTGTCCTCTGTTACTGTAGCAAAGGTTATAAAAGCTACAGATGCCATTTTGGAATCTCTTCTGCAGCTGGATGTTCCTTTCGGTGACTGTGTGCCCTACAGTTTAAGGTACCGTTTATTGCCTTCAGAATTGTTTAGTTTGTATTTTAATGCATTTTCTCTTTATAATTCCCAATTTGCATTGAATGTTTTCTGTTAATGCATTCATAAGTGCTGTCTCAGCTAAAGTAAAACAGCTTTTAATATCAGTACTCTGACTCTAAAGTGATAGGTATTGTAATGTGCTAGCATGGTCTGGACAATATTCTGCTGTCCTTGATTAACAGACGAGTGTATGTAGTTTTCTGAAGTATTAACACTGCACTTAGTTTGTGTCACTAGTAACAGCTCCTTGATTCCAATACTATGTTTTCAGTCACCATTGCAGTCTACAGTGACTGATATTAGTATTTCCATGAAATATGCCTGCAGGTAGTCAATCATTAGCGTTTTAGTCTGTCCATGCAGTAGCAATGAGATAGCTGGGATATTAGGGCTTTCATATGACCAGCATTCACAACTGATTATTTTTGGGTACATGGTTTACAGTTCTTATTGCCTGCATTGAATGTTTTATCATGTCTAGCTAGGAAGGGTCTCAAAAACTGTTTTGATGAGGTCTTTAACATCATTATCCTTATGTTAGTGTCATACCTGTACTCTACTGTTATTGTATACCTGTTTTTGCTGGGATTTTGTTACATCTGTTTCTTTTTAGTTTTGTGCTTATTTTACTTTGTTTTAAAGCTCATCCTGGTCATCTTCATCCCCCCCCCCCCGAGCCTAACATTTTTCAATTTTGTCTTTACCCTTTAGAAGAAAGAAGAAAACAGTGACCTCACAAAAATGGCCCCCCCCCCAAAAGAAAAACGGAAGGTGCTCTCCTGGACAGCCTGCCAGTGGATCATGCTGCAGTGGCTTTTATTATAACATTGACAGGACACTACCTTACTTTACTTTACAAGTAAATGTAGATGCCTCTTTCATTGTGAACGTGCTCCTAAACTTTTACACTTATGAACTACTTTGTACTTTATTCAGTATAGCATCCTAGTGTTCTCGTAGCCCCTCCTCATTTTTTCAGACTAGCAGACTTCCCTTCAGTGACTCCCTTCAATACTTCTTTTAGTTTGGTGACTCTGTTCCTCAGAAGCGTATTTGGACCCAGGGTTTATAATTCCCTAACAAAGGGATGCCTTCTGTTATTTGACTTTCTTAAGCCAGTTCAAGTACTTTCTTTGTCTTTATTATAAAGCCACCCTATACTATTTTTCCTCTATTTCTGACTTACCTGGTTAGTGTCTACACTGATACTGATAGTTTTTTTCTGCAGGCTCATTTCTGCTGTCACTTTTCTAGCTCCAGGTACTGCCTGCACTGTTCGCCCTCATTGTGCTGAAGCTCACTCCGCTCCCCTACCATACCTCCATTCCCACCCACCCCAGGATTGATCTCCTTTATTGCTAGACAGGGCCCCCCTCCTTCTCCCTATCCTCCAATCAGCACTCCACCTACACTTTTCAGTCTCACTTCATCCATTATCTCCTCAAACAATGTGTCCACAATCATCACCATTGCTCCTCCAGTCTCCCTTGTCTTCCTTACCCTTCTGCACTTAACTTCCATCCACACAATTCACCACAATTTAAAAACTTTACCTATCACCTCAACCATAAGTCCACCTACACCCAGCTACCACCTAATTCACCCAGGGTTTATTGCATTATACAACTACTCTGCTACCAGATTTAAACTAGTGACTGAAGCAAATACTAAACGTAGCCTAACAACTCTATATAGACATCCCATACTTAAAAGAAAACTAATAACCACAAACCTACGTCTCAATAAAGCAAAACTTCTCCTGTGCAGGGACATCCACCCCCAACCCCGTACCAACCCTTCCATGCCTGGATTTCACACAGTAGGCCAGATATAATAGTAACCCCAGAAACCTGGCTTAAACCATATATAAAAAACTCAGAATTTCTACCACCTGGCTACTCCTGCTTAATAGGACAGACCCTGTAAAAAAGGTGGAGGTGTTGCATTAATTTACCCAAATAATTTCACATTAGTACCATATACCAACCTCACCCTACACTTCGTATTTGCCAAAATTATTGTAGCTTTCCTACAACTGAATACCAGCAAAAAGCTCTGCATCATTGGAATCTATATCCCACCAGGCAGTAATATACCCATCCTAGAACAAATCCTTGCATGGAATTCAAAAACCCTTACCAGTGAGACAATTATCCTTGGAGATGTCAACATAGATTGGACAGAAATCACAAAAAAATCAATCCTCAATAAATATAAATCTATTCAATTTTTCCCAGCTTATCAATGAAGAAACTACACACAACAATACAACAACTAGTGGTTCCATTATAGACTGAATACTTGTCTCACACCCAAACAAAATAGCTTCAGCAGGGACTCTACCTCAAACCATAATTGATCACTTCCCAGCATACATAATAAGTAAATCCACTCTAACTCCCAGCCAACACCAGTACAGACTAGAAATATCTCCAATTTTGACCAAACAACTCTAAATGTCACCCTGGCACAAGTAAACTGGAGCATTTTCAAAGTCCTCCCACTAGAAGAAGCTGTTGAATTCTTTAATTCAACCTTCTTAGATATTCTAAACAATCTAGCCCCCATACGTCAAAAAAGAATTAAAAACAGCAATGCTACCTGGTTTACTCATCCCACAAAACAACTGATGTCCAAAAGAGGCAAATGTTGGTAGCTTTGGCAAAAAAAAAAAACAGAGACCCCCAACACCTACTACAATTCAGGCAACTTCAGAATCAAGCAAAATGTGCAGTAGGAAAAGATAAAAAACAATTCTAGCTATCTAACCAAAAATGCCATAAACAAAACCCTAAGAAATTCTGGAATACAATCTCAACCCTACTTAACCCAGGATCCAATAACAACCCCTGTCCTGACCCAAACAAATCCACCACAGAAATTGCCACAATATTCAACTCGCATTTTATAGACTACATTGCTAAACTTACAGGAAACTTCCCTCAAATAAATACCACAGCACACTCACCAAATATAAACTCCACACCAAACTTCATCTTCTCCCCCATCCCTACCTCAACTATCTTGAAACTACTCCTTAAATTCAAGCCATATACTAATGCGCCTGATAACCTACCCCCAACATACCTACAGATGTCAGCAAAGTCTATAGCTTATCCAGTTAGTATACTTATCAATAGATCTCTCCAAGAACATCAAGTACCCACTATCTGGAAAAAAGCTTATATTCTCCCAGTACATTAAGGTGGCCAAAACATAGATTTCACCAATTTTCGACCCATAGCAATTCTTTCCCCTCTATCCAAAATTCTAGAAAAATGTGTCTGCAATGAACTCCTAAAGTACCTCCTAGACAATAAAATCTTGTCTCCCACCCAACAAGGTTTCAGACCTGGACACAGTACAACCACTGCCCTTATATCATTCTTGGACACTGTAAAACATGTAAAAGACACAGGGAACATTGTGTCCTCTCTATTCCTCGACCTGTCAAAGGCATTTGATACCATCTCACATCCCCTACTACTCCCTAAACTATCTAAACTAGAAATCTCACCCCTACCTTAGATTGGTTCTCTAACTACCTTACAAATAGACAACAAGCAGCAAAATGGGACCAGTGCATCTCACCTTATCTCCTGATATCAACAGGAGTTCCCAAAGGCTCTATACTTGGGCCCCTCCTTTTCAGCATATTTGTTAATGACTTCCAATCTTCTCTGCCTCAAACCTCACTTATTCAATACGCAGATGATTCCACCATCATCTGCTCTGCCTGCTCCACCAGTGAACTCCGAATCTACCTCAAATCACATTCTAATCTACAGAAACATGGATGAACAACAATCACCTAGTCCTAAATGCTAACTAAACCAAACTCCTTCTATTCACCCTTAAAAGGTCCACCCCCATAAACAGGTCAGAATTTACTATACAGTCTCAGAACAGCACTGTCATCAAAGTACTGCCTCACACTAAATGCCTTGGAGTTACTATTGATGAAAATCTCTCCTCTGACCTTCATATCCTAAACAACATCAGAAAGACCCATCAAAAGATAGGCCTGCTTTACAGACACATAACTTACCTGAAGCACTCAGCCAAAAAAAACCCTAACATCCTCCTTTCTTTTAATATCTCTATTGTATGGTGTCCCCTGATCACAGATATTCAACTCTCTCTAAAAAACACAGTTTGCCAACAATGCTATACATACCTTCCATCACCGTATATCCCTTCAAAAACTCAATTGTCTCGAACTACCTCACTTGCTAACTTACCTACAACTTGCCACTGCACATAAAATCGTAACTAAACCAGACGATTGCCCATACCTAGCCTCACTAACGTTCCCATACAACCTCACTAGATACCTCAGATCAGAAAATAAATGTCTTCTAAAGGTCGAATCACCCAACCTTACAGCTGTCCAAGCTGTTTACTCCATTGCTATAGCCAAGGTATGGAATTCCTTACCCACCACATTTAGAATCACTTCTAATCACACCATTTTCAAGAAGTCTCTGCAAGAAAGGGCTCTTGCCACCCCCATAGTGCCTTTTTTAGGCAAGGCTCAAAAGACAAACCCACCTCCTTAGAAAACAAAAATGGAAAAAAACTAAGGGTAATGCTGCTCAACGCCAGAAGTCTAAATCTCAAGATGCAGGCACTTGATGCACTCCTCAGCATGGAGAACATCGACGTCTGTGCAGTAACTGAAACCTGGTTCAAGGCTCCTGAGAGCACCCCACCGCTACCAGGCTATACCTTGTATCATGCTTTTCGGCCCCAAAACCCGGGCCGAACCACAAAGGGAGGGGGAGTGTCCATATTCATAAAGGACACCCACACCTCCAGGTTAGTAGCAACACATGAAGCATCAGAGACCATACAGGTGGAACTAACCATAGGCAAAACTGCTATACAACTGGTAGCATGTTACAGACCACCCTCCCAATCTCAAGAACCCCACACAGCCTTCCTGAAGACATTGGAGGATATGAATGTATCACAAAATACCATCATACTGGGAGACTTCAACTACCCAAACATAGATTGGGTACATTATTCTAGCCCCAATACCCTAGCCCAAAGGTTCCTGGAATTCATAAATTCAAATGCACTGGAACAACTAGTCACCTCTCCCACTAGGGGAGATAATATACTAGACCTGATCATCACAAACATGGGGACAAAATGCTCCACACCGAAGTATACCCCTCACTAGTGAGATCTGACCACAAACTAATCACCCTGGATATACATATCCCACCTCCACCCCCAGCACAAAAGACCACAGTGAAAAACTTCTCAAAAGCAGACTTCACTCTTCTTAAGACTGAGATGGTATCCTTTAAGCCCACTGTGCCAGTGGATACCACATCCCACAATGCCGAATCATTCACAAATGCTTTCTATGGACATCTCCAAGAATGCATGGATCATGCAATCCCAAACAAATCCAAGTCCCTCTCCACCAAATGTAAGCGTCCTGTCTGGTGGACCTCAGCCATAAACAAATTGTATAACAAAAGAAGGAAGCTACTGCACGTCAGAGTGAAATCCCATGAAGGGAAGACATCTCTGATCAACATTAGCAGAAAACTACGTTCTCTCAAAAACATCCAAGGCAAACTTTGAGAGAAAAATCGCTAAGGACACTAAAGATAACCACAAAGCCTTCTTCAGCTATGTTAGAAACCTGGGCGGAAACCCTCAGATATGCTCAGAGTTGGTTCACAACAACAAAAAATACACTGAACCGACAGATATTGCTAACATTCTGGCTGACAGGTTCAGTGCAAATTTCTCGCCTCCTTCACCCCCAAAAGAAGAAATACTTATCCCAGCTGAATGTAATCTCCCTGTCATCTCAGATGTCCAAGTGAGAACCACCCTAAACAAAGCAAAAAATACAGCATCAATGGGACCTGACGGTATCCCAGAGTGCGTATTACGTGAACTCCAAGAGAAGCTAAACCCACACATAAAAATGCTATTTAACCTTAGCCTTACTTCGGGATATGTACCTGAACACTGGCGTACAGCAACAGTGGTCCCACTCCACAAGGGGGGTGCCTCTACAGACCCTGGAAACTACCACCCCATAAGCTTGACTAGCCTGGTCTGCAAAGCTATGGAAAGAATCATTATGGAACTCATAAACGGAGACATAGGGGACCTACAGACGCTTGACCCCACCCAGTTCGGCTTTGTAAAGGGCAGATCCTGCCTTTTAAACCTGGTTGACTTTTTCGAAACAGTCACTAGAGCCATTGATGAGGGCAAAGCAGTCCATACAGCATACCTGGACTTGGCTAAGGCCTTCAACACAATACCCCACTCAGGCATCATAGATAAGCTAAACAGCTTAAAAGTAAACCCTTATGTCACTAGATATGTTGCAAACTGGCTAAAGGACAGAACCCATAAAGTTAGAATCGCTGGAGCAATGTCAGACTCAAAGCCAGTCACAAGTGGTGTCCCACAGGGATCTGTCCTGGGAACCCTCTTGTTCAGCATTTATTTCTCATATGTTAAAGCAAACATGGGAGGGCTGTGGCTGACAAAGTTCGCAGATGAATGCAAACTAGGTGCCATAGTCGATACACCAGCAGATACACACATCCTACAAAAAGGCCTCACTGAAACGGACAACTGGTGCCATAGTCACGGCCTTAAACTAAATGCCAAAAAATGTATAGTTATCCCTTTTGGAAAAAACAAAGTACCCACAAATTATCACATAGACAGCAACCCACTGAGTACGGAAAAAGTAATCAGAGACCTAGGGACCCAAGTAGACAGCGACCTCTCATTTGACACCCACGTTGCCAAAGTGGTTAGAAAAACATTCTACCTTGCACACCTCATCATGAAGGGTTTCACATCCAGATCCAAGGATGTCATTGTACCCCTATATTCCTCCCTCATCAGACGATGATTGAGTACAATGCCCCATTTGGTATGTACCTCACCCGGCACTTGCAACAGCTGGAGAGACCACAAAAGTACCTCACCAAAAGGATCAAGGGTCTCCAACATATGTCTTATTCTGCCAGACTAAAGAAACTTCAGCTCTATTCAGTAGCATACCGCCTTCTCAGAGGTGATCTCTGCCTGACGTACAAGGCCATTTCCAATAAGGATGTGATGGACATGCTCCACCTCAAAAAATCCAAGTCCATCAGGACCACGAGAGCTAAAGACTTAAACCTCGGCACAAGTATGAATAGGACATGCTGGAGGGATAGATTCATAACCCAGAGGCTTCCCATGCTTTGGAACAGGATCCCAGTTCATATTAGGCAGAGCCCCTCACTGACTCTCTTCAAGAGAAATCTTGATGAGTGGATGGGAGATAGTAAGTTTACCCCAGGGGTCACATCTGTGTCACTGCTAGACAGGGGCACATTAAACTAATTCTATTATATAAGGGGACCTTCACTGTGTCACTACTAGACAGAGGCACAGTATTCTAGATTTTATCTGTACATTTTAGTACCATTTCATGGGGTGGCAAAAGCCACATCACTATGACTAGGCTTACAAATGCCCCAGGGCAGATAGCCTAGTACTATACTATGAAACTATGAAACTAATACCTCTCCAAACTATGGTGCTGTACATGTTCAAATAATTCATCCAAACTTACATGAAACTAGAAACCTCGCCTAACAACTTTAACACTTTGAAATATGTATCTTCACCTAATTTAACTCCTCTCCCTCTCAGTTTAATGCATCCTCAGCTACAAGATGAAATTTAAAGAAAAGAAAGCCTAATTCTAATTGTATATCAACATGTATATATTGTACCTGGATGTAAATCATTGTTATTTTTGTATTTTGTATAATCTTGGTTACTAGTAACTTGAATCTGTTAACAGTCATTATGTAACTTTATCTCATCAATGTATATGTAATATGTGAAGCTTTTCTCCCCAGGCCTCCACTGAAAATGGGCACTCTTAGGCTCAGTGGACTATCCCAGAAAACAAATGCAAATAAATAATAAATAAATCATTTCTATCTAGTCTAGCCCAGTTATTGTACCTTGGGGAATAATATGTTAATTTTGTCTAAGTCCCTACTACCAAATTCACATCTTTTATATCAAATACTTTCATAAATTTCTTCAGAAATCTATCCTTTTTTCTTATATTTTCATTTCTAGGTCCCCTTGATACATCCAGACTATTGCTATTGTAAATCTAGTTCCAATACCCATCTAAAAGTAATATTCCTTGTTAAAAGCTGATTATTTCTCCCTAAATTTTCTTAGGCCCCATAATAACAGTTTTTGCTGGAATATAAATATACACTAACATAATTCTACTCTTTTGCCAATAGCCCCTTACTACCACAAATCTACCATTATTGTCTTTTCTCTCCTATTCTGTCATTATTGGAGCCCCTCTAGCAATTATTCCCCTTTTCTATTGTCCCTGATATTCTGTTGAATATTCATCCTGAAATCCTTTCTTTGTCATATTCACATGGTCATTTCTTTCCAAATGTGTCTTTTGCACCATTGTTACTTCTCTTTCTTTTTTATCTGTACCTGTACAGGTAAAATTCAAAGATAGCATGGCTAGTATAGCCATTATGATAAAAAGCTATTGTTCCCACTTATCATACATGACCATTTTTAATGTGTATTTCCAACTGTTATGTTACATGCTCATACTATTGTTTGGCAGGCTGATCTTTTATACAGTTATTTCTTCTCATCTCCATTGTTCCCACTTATCATACATGAAAGTTTTTTAATGCGAATTCTAACTTTTATGTTACATGCTCATACTATTGTTTGGCAGACTGATCTTTAATACAGTTGTTTCTTCTCATCTCCATTTGAACCTATGTCACATTTTCTAGACTTTTTATTTTAATGAAAACCATCAGAAAAAAAACTAAATACACTTTCAAAACACCCTATCCCCTATTAACTTAGAGCAATCACACAAAACTATGTACATTTTCAAAAAAAGGTTACCCCATGCTAAAGCACATGCTACAGCCTGTGTTCCTACTTTTACTCTCTGCTGTGTGTTCTTTTTGTATCTCTGTTCTCCTCCCAGATACAAAAAAGATCTTGCATGCATTCAGAAAACATAACTTTTAGCTGTAAGAAAAAGAAAAAATGCACTGGATATATTTAAATAAAACTAAATTGTATACTGTTCTATTAAATGCACTAAAGTATTAAGGCTGCAAGGGAGACTGCTATCTATTATTCACTTCCCATAATTTCCAACGTTTTTAGTGTACTACTTGCCATTGTACCTTTAAATTTTGCATTTTCCTCAGCAAAGAATGCTTAGAGCTCTCAAGATTAATTGCTTGCCATGCAGGCAGCTCAGCTTCATGGAAAAGTACTCAGCAATCAATCTTTTTAAATTTCACTCGGAACAGAATGTACATCTGCCTTCATTTGCAGACTTATTGACTCCCACTGAACATTTACTAATGGAAGAAAAAAAAAGCTAATTATCTTTGCAGATGTAAGAAACTTTCCTCAGCTTTCATCATTTTGTCTTATTTTTAAAGCCTACATGCTGACAAAGACACTTGTATACAGGGGTGGCTCATGCTATTGGGCTGCAGGGCTGCAGCCCCCCAGCTGTAAACAAAAATATAAAAAAAAAAAGAAAAAGAAAATACAAAAATAAAACAAGTCTCACGGAATGGTGCACACACACACACACACGCGCGCGCGCGTGTGTGTGTGTGTGTGTGTGTGTGTGTGTGTGTGTGTGTGTGTGTGTGTGTGTGCGTGTGTGTAAAACGCCCCAGTAGCTATATGAACAGCCTTAATTCCCCTACCCACCACCATTTGTAAAAAAAATTGCAGATGTTTCCCTCATGTTTGTTCTGTCTGTTCCTCATAAAATCTGTGATTTCTGTATTTTTGTGTCCTTACAAATCCGTAGTGCAGTGGTAGCATTGTTGCCTGACAGCAAGAGGTTCTCTGGTTTGATTCTTGGCTGGGATCCCTTCTATGTGGAGTCTGGATGTTCTCCCTGTGGTCAGACTTTCCTTGTTAACAAATGTTAAATAACAAACATTTGAATTTCAGACTTTAGAAAGTACATGGTAACACTAGTTCTAGTAAGTTTATAAGATGGATATTTGAAATTTGTCCCTATGTTTGGGACTGTTTTCCCTATTATTGGCTTCACACAGATTTTTTGTGCTAAGGTTGAGAGCTATGGTAAGAACTGAATTCACTTTATATGTTTGGGAGCTGTGTTCCCCCATTACTGGCTTTGTCCAGGTGTTTTTTGCTAAGAGGTTGAGAGCTATGATGAGAACTGAATTCACTGAATATGTTTGGGGGCTGTATTCCCCCATTATTGGCTTTGTGCTAAGCGGTTGACAGCTATGGTGAGAACTGAATTCACTAAATGGTAGCCATTTAAGTTTCAGTCTTTCTCTCTTTCACAGAACAGCTGATTTGGCATAGTGGTATGTTGCTCTGATGATTTTGCACAGGGTCTTGGCTTCAAGACTTGGCATTGAAATGTATGATAGTATTACGGCATTTTATTCTAGCAACTTTCCAACATTATACAAGCAATCTTTAAAATGTGTCCCTGGTTTTTGAGCTTTTGTCCGCCCCCCCCCCCAATAAATTTTGGCTTTTTCCAGATTTCTTATGCTGCAAAGTTGAGAGATACAGCTGAGTTTTGCATAGATGAGCTGAGAGCTGCAGGGGAGCAAAAGTTTAGTGCTGCTTATGCTGAGTCTGCTTGCATTGTTAATAGCACAACAGGTAGTGTACTTAATTTTGAAGCAGAAGGCTGTTGGTTCTACTCCCACAGTGGGTAGATGCATTTTGGATACTGTACTGTGTTGCAAAGGGGGTGGATGCTGCACTTTTCTTTGATGAAGATACCTAGTAACTATGAACCTGTTATCAGTTTGCCATCCATTCCCTATTGCAATATTACTAGCTTATCATTTTTTAGTGTAACATAGGCAATTTATTCCTCAAGGGCAATAGGCACTTTATTTGTAGATGAAACAATGACATATAAAGTTGTTTTCTAGCAGCAACCTCGTCATTAGTTACAGATCTCTTTAATGTGGAATTATTTAGATGACTTTTACTTCTTCAGAGATTGTGCATGTTTACTGATACTGGTGGACTATATAAGTCTGAGTAGACTTTTATGATGGAAATGTTCTGAATTGGGCAGTTTTGTCATTATTGGTGCATGCATTTTATTTGATTGTTTACTGGAAAAATGTTCAAAACAATAAATTTAAAACGCCCTCTAAAACTGTACTGTATTGTACAAGGAATATAATTTAATACAATCATGAAGGTGTATGAAAGAGCATGTGTATGTTTCTTGTGCAAGGGGCCTGTGATTTGAAAACAGCCCAACTCAAAGATAATCTTTATCTGCCACTGGCAAAATGTATTTTCTTTGAATGTGGGTTTCAATGCTGCTTCAATGAATGTGAGTTTCAAGGGCAGAGAAGGTTTAATGCTAAGTCTGTTTTCATTGTGAGACTGCATTGCTTTGTTTAGCAGATATCTATTAGTGTTTGTGCTGTAAAATGCAAAATAAAACTTTCAAATGAAGTCCAACTCATTGCAGAAGTAAAGCAGTATGCACATTATTGTTTATGGTAAATGGGATGAAATAGCCAGTAATGATTCATTGGAATGGCTGCAGGGGGGAGGCCCCATTCGCACATGATTTTGTGAGGGGGGAAGGGCGACAAACTCAAAGACAGCCCCAGCTGAACTATACCTCTCAACTGTCCAGATTTTTGCAGAATGAATAGATTTTTGCTTCTTATTTTTGGCTTGTTTCTCAACAAATTTGTGGTTTTCTGGCAAATCATTTAGGAATTAAGTCACTAAATAATGACAGACACTGAGTTTTAGACTTCATAACCTTCAGAAAAATGCATGCTAAAACAAGACCTGTTATTCTATCGACTGTCTCAGTTTATACAAGAGCAATTTTTAGTACTGTTTATATGTTCCCCCAATATATTTGGCCTTGTCCAGATTTCCTGCATTAACAGGGTGAGAGATATGTGCAAATAAATTGCTTTATAGAATTAGGCATATCCAAACCTCTCAACTGTCCCCAATTTTGGCTCAAAATGTCACTCTTCCCCTAATAATCTCTCCACAAAATGGCAATTTTGAAAGAAAATGTGGAGGGTTTACAATTAATAAATAACTGTAATAATCAGAGTTATAGATTACTTTTATTTCAAAAATGCATGTAGATTTTTATTTTGTCAGCTGCTCAAGTTAGCAGTACTAATATTTAAAAAGTGTCCCTTCTTTGACAGGTTCCCAGCTGTATTGTGTGGCTATTTTATATTTTTGCATCACATTTGTGGCCCGTTTTTCATAAAATTGTGTTTTTTTGGCAAATTAGTAGCAAATCATTAAAGACTGAAGTTAGAAAATAGTGACAGACATTTCAGTTTCAGATTTCATACCATTCAGAAAATTCATACTAATGTAAGACCTACTATTCTATTATCTTTCTAAGTTTATAAGAGCAATATTAAAAATTGTCCTTATTTTTGGGTCTTTGTCCCACTTCTATGTATGGCTTTGTCCAGATTTCTTGCTATGAGGTTGAGCGATGTGACAAATGTGTCAGGGCCATCACAGTTAGCCAGAGACATTTCAAATTGTGACATACTTGTTGCATTCCACCCTCCCATGTAGTGACTCTGGAGGTGTCCAAGCAAGGCAAGGAGCAGTTATGCAGTGTAAATGTGCAGAGTATCCCCCTGATCCAAGGTAGACACAAGTACTACAGTGACTTTTCATCTGTCCTTGATTTTGCAGAATGTTCTGTTTTTTTTTTTTATACTGTTGATTTATGCTTATTATTACACAGAAAGTGCCTGCTGTTCTGTATTTAAGTAGCAATGCTTTAATGACCATCAGGTAAGCTTGTCTGAGATTGTAAGATGCAAGTAAGCTTTAATAAGCATACTGTTCAAGAATTGCCAACATTGAAAGCCTTTCTGTTGTTGTCATGCAGAGAATACTTACATAACTAAATAACATATAAGCCTTGAGTATTGAAATGCATATGACAGTATTTGTAATAAAGGACAGGATTACATTATTTTAAGAAGCTCATTACATTTGTTGGAGACTTGCAGTCATCTTTGCAGGCTTTACCTGCAAACTAAATAATGCCAATCTATCATGTGTGGTCCATAACCTGTGCCAATCTATCATATGTGGTCCATAACCTGTGCAGTAATCTTTTAAGTAATGTAACTTGAGCTTGTTTCTTGTTTGTTTTTCATTTTTACTTTGATCATGTTTTCCCCATGAAACAAGTAGATAGTTGTTGTCAGGCAGCAGGTCTTTTTTGGATAAGAAACATTTTTACAAGTGGGGGTATCACAGATTGCTACTTTCAGCATGTTACTTGGTACTTTAATAAAGCTGAATATAAATTATAATTGGAACTACAGTATAAGGAGAAGTGGTTTGAGTTGAGTGCTGCTTGTTTTTCTTATACTTGATTTTGACTGACATTCCAGTAATGTATTTAAAAAGTTATTTATTTTTTCATGCCTCACAACCTTTCTGTTTCCATCTAGATATTAAGTAAGCTATCATGCAGCCAATGCATTGAAATATTTTTTTCTTCTACACTTCATTTTGTCTTGATTGTACTCTCATAATGATGGTTTGGCACCCAGGGCAGCGTATTTAATTAAAGTTACAGTTTTTGTGGTTTTGAGCATAGCCCCTCCCGTTTCTAGTTGGTCACACCCATTACCATTGACTCCACTCATTCAGCTGTCTCCTGCAACCTCCCTTTGATCTGAAGTCACCAGCTGCCACTGCTTGTATATAGCTTATGTCAAGGGCATTAATCTAGACATTTACCCTTGTAAAAATAGGAGACAATATCACAATTCTACATATAATATAACAATTGTACTTTTACTCCCTACCTCAGTAACCCAGGATCATATCTCATTAACATTAAACTTGCTTTTGTCCAACTTTTCTTCTCTTGTTATACTGGAAAGCCTGTATTTCTTACATCCAAAACAGTACTTGTTTAGTTAATATCTTTAACTTGTACATCAGTCACTGAAAAGATTCCCCTCACATTTAAAATAACCCTGACTACATACTACACAAAACTGATTTACTGTATATAAAATGCAGTTTATAACATGCAAGTTTTATACAAATACTAATAAGAACAAGAATTGTTATATGTTACTCCCCCCACTTTTTAGTTTCCTCCTAAACATTAATAACAAAGTTGGATAAGTGCTTTACAGTTCACGTACAAGTGTAACAAAGTCAACAAATTCCAGTCTTTGTTGGCCACTTTTTCTTGCTAAGTCATATTTCACAAATGTGATTGATACTTTATAGTCTTCCATTAATTCTTTTAATTTCAGTGTTGCCAGCCTTCTTCCTTTTCATCTCCATCTCCCTACAGCAGACTCTGATTTAATTTCACGGTTCTCCTGATTTGTTCAAGTTAGCTCCTATGTTTTTTCTGTCTCTCAACATTTTCCTTTGGAACATTGGAAAAGGTTTTACTGGCAAAGTTTTTCTACAAACTTTAATGTCAGACGAATGACAAGCAGGGTTTGCTTGCTGGTTCACTTTTGGTTGGATAAACATTTTTATTTCCTCCTCAGCCTGTTCTACATCAAATAAATGTCTTTGATCCTCCAGGCAAAACATTTTCTGAAAACAGCTGGATACAGCAGCTTGAATCTCCCACCTGTCTCTCGACATTCACTGGTTGTTGACATAAAATTAATTTATTTATTTATTTATATTATTTTACATTTGTAAAAACACTCGTGGTCCAAAAAATGGCAGGTAGTTCCAGTGTTAAAGTTCTTTATTCAACGACAGATGTATAAGTGCTTTCACAGATAACTTCTGCTTCTTCAGATACAAATGCAAACTGTCTACTATGTGTCTTTTATACCTTAAACGAGTTAATTAGACCATATTCATCTTAAAGGATCATCCTACACTCAATAGAAGCTTTATGTAAAAAATTGTCACATTTAAACTGGTTAATGGAGTGCGGGAGTGCCTTCTGTATTTTGTGGAGTCTGCATGTCCTCCCCTTGGTTGGGTGGGCTTTCGAAAGACATGCGTAAATGGGCGTGCCTTCGTTGAAGGTTGAACGTCAAGCTGGCACCTTGGCATTCGTGAAAATCTACTGCCAATGATTAGCGGACCGGAGTTCCGCTGTGGTGACCCCCTAACCGGGAAAAGCCGAAAGACAACAACAACAATGTTATCCATTGTTATGAAAGCACAATTCATAAAAATACTTATACATATAAAATACAAGTAAAAAGCATGTGTATAAAAAATACATATACATAAAAGTATGATCAATCACTGATCCTTACTAATAAAAATTCTTTAATATTTAAAGTAGAACAAACCTACAACTAAACATTTCATTTATTCAATGGTCTCGCTTTAAGTTTTGGTATTATTGGTATGCTGTCATTTTATCCATGCCCAGAATCTGCTTTCAGCCTTATGATCCAATTTGCCTCAAGTTGTTCTGTCTTATTTCTAATGTCTGTCATCCTAATACTGTCATATATTTTACCTATAACTAAAAATATAAAATTATGTGTATTATCATTAGCCTTAATGTGCTTGGATAGTGCACTAACATCACTTCTTTTTTGTATCTGGTACATGTGTTTTCTTATGCGATCTCTAAGGGCTCTATCCGTTTTCCCCACAGAATATTAAAAGCATATTCTCTACCTGTGTCTGGCTGTAAGGGAAGGTATAGCTATACCTTATTTTTCCAAAAAGAATAATATGTCAACACAACAAATATGTAAAAAAGAAGGAGGGAAATAAAATAAGGTTTCCCTTATTTTACTCTAATGACATTAGACTATATAAAAATATAATAGAGAAACATTGGGAAATTTTGATGACAGATAAATTGGGCGGCGCAGTGGTGCAGTGGTTAACATTGTCACCTCACAGCAAGAGGTTCTCCGGTTCGATTCTCGGCTGGGGTGCCTTCTGTGTGGAGTTTGCATGTTCTCCCTGTGTTCGCGTGAGTTTCCTCCGGGTACTCCGGTTTCCTCCCACATTCCAAAGACATGCATCTGGAGCATTTCTCCCCGGGCCTCCGCTGAAAACAGGCTCTGTGGAACCTAGTCGGACTTTCCCGGTCAAAAAATGATAAATAAATAAAATAAATAAATAAATAAATTAGTTCCTTATTGGAACCTAGACCAAGTTTTGCACCTAAAAACATGCATTCCATGAAGAGAAGGCTTTGTTATTTTAAAAATGAGAATGTGAGAAAGAAGGAAGGACAAACTTATCCATGTGGAAAATGTTCTAGGTGTAAACATATTAGTAGTAACAATACGTTTTTACATCCAGACACGGGTAGAGAATATGCTTTTAATATCTTAGCTACATATGCTTCAGAGCATATTATTTATTTGGCTCCGTGTACAGTATGTTCTTGTTTTTATGTGGGGAAAATGGATAGAGCCCTTAGAGATCGCATAAGAGAACACATGTACCAGATACAAAAAAGAAGTGATGTTGGTGCACTATCCAAGCACATTAAGGCTAATGATAATACACATAATTTTATATTTTAGTTATAGGTAAAATATATGACAGTATTAAGATGGGAGACATTAGAAATAAGACAGAACAACTTGAGGCAAATTGGATCATAAGGCTGAAAGCAGATTCTGGGCATGGATTAAATGACAGGATACCAATAAAACCAAACTTTAAGCGAGACCATTGAATAAATGAAATGTTTAGTTGTTTAGTTGTAGGTTTGTTCTACTTTAAATATTAAAGAATTTTTATTAGTATGGATCAGTGATTGAGCATACTTTTATGTATATGTATTTTTTTATACACTTGCTTTTTACGTGTATTTTTTATATATAAGTATTTTTATGAATTGTGCTTTCATAACAATGGATGAAGATAACCAGTTTAAATGTGACAATTTTTTAAAAAAGCTTCTATTGAATGTAGGATGTTCCTTTAAGATGAATATGGTCTAATTAACTCGCTTAGAGTATAAAAGACACATAGTAGACAGTTAACTTCTGCTTCTTCAGATACAAATGCAATCTGTGAAAGCACTTATACATCTGCCATTGAATAAAGAACTTTTAACACTGGAACTACCTGCCATTTTTTGGACCACGAGTGTTTTTACATTTGTTTGCAGTTTTACCTTTGGTAGACTAAAGCTTCTAGTAAGGACACTGGTGTGTTTTTTTATTTTTATTGGATTATTTTACATTTGTTTATTGGGGTTGTCCGACTAGGCCAGTGGCCCTTTTTCAGCAGAGGCCCGGGGAGAAAAGCTCTATTACAAAGGCACATTATAAACAATACAAGAAATCGATAACAATCAAGAATATATAACTTTGGTAAATATATGCAGTAAGTAGTTTATACATAAGCAGTAAAAAGTGAGAGAGTAATATAAAGTGAAAAAAGTAAGCTAACAAGTAAACTAGCATAAAATAGCTTGTGCCATCATAGAGAAATGATTGATCAGTAGATCAATATCATGGTTTTGGTGGTAAATATTTATAAGATGCATGTATGGTATATGAACAAGAATATGGCTGATTGTTGCTATGCTAGTGTTAGCTGTTCTAAACAATGATAGCTAATGCAATATTGAGGTGAAGTACAAGAAGGAGGGAGTATGATGAAACTCTAGGAAGCATGAGGTGAAGTACAAGAAGGAGGGAGTATGATGAAACTCTAGGAAGAATGAGGTGAAGTACATGAAGGAAGGGAGTATGATGAAACTCTAGGAAGCATGAGGTGAAGTACAAGAAGGAGGGAGTATGATGAAACTCTAGGAAGCATGAGGTGAAGTACAAGAAGGAGGGAGTATGATGAAACTCTAGGAAGCATGAGGTGAAGTACAAGAAGGAGGGAGTATGATGAAACTCTAGGAAGCATGAGGTGAAGTACAAGAAGGAGGGAGTATGATGAAACTCTAGGAAGCATGAGGTGAAGTACAAGAAGGAGGGAGTATGATGAAACTCTAGGAAGCATGAGGTGAAGTACAAGAAGGAGGGAGTATGATGAAACTCTAGGAAGCATGAGGTGAAGTACAAGAAGGAGGGAGTATGATGAAACTCTAGGAAGCATGAGGTGAAGTACAAGAAGGAGGGAGTATGATGAAACTCTAAGAAGCATGAGGTGAAGTACAAGAAGGAGGGAGTATGATGAAACTCTAGGAAGCATGAGGTGAAGTACAAGAAGGAGGGAGTATGATGAAACTCTAGGAAGCATGGGATAGATAAAAATAGGAGCAGTAGTGAGCTTGAGATAGGTAGAGAGAAACTGGAGTTCTGTGAGAAAAGGGACAGTCTGAATGTTAGAATTTAGTAATGGAAGATATATTTTGGTTTTAAGAACAAGGAAGGACAGAATGATCAGCCTGGATTAGTGCAGGAGCAAAACCAGTTTTTGGTTCAGTGTTCCTTAAGAAGTAGTTTAAATTTGGATGTGTTGCTAGAATTTAGTATTGTCTTTGGCATGGAATTCCAGGACTTAGATATTTGGTGAGACAGTAGAGAGTTACATTAACAATTATTAGATTTAGTTTGAGTAATAGTTTGGAGGATATTAACTGCAGTGGTGGTGCTGCGGTAGCTTTGTCACCTCACAGAAAGACGTTGTTCTGTTCGATTCTCAGCTAGAGCGTCTTCTGTGTGGAGACATGCTTGAATGGGCGTTCCTTCATTGAAGGTTGTGCATCAGGGCTGGCAACTCGGCACGTAAAAATATACTGCCAATCATTAGCAGATCGGAGTTCCGCTGTGGCTACCCCTAACCGGGAAATGCCAAAAGACACAACAATAGGAGCCTGCTATTTGAGTAGGGCTGCACTAAGCTTATGAATGCTGGACAGTTGTCTGGATGGTGGAAGATGGAATGAATGAAAGTTAGTTGGTTGACATTTATTAGATTTGGTAGTTCAATCCAATTTAGTTTATGAAGTGCTCTGCAGTGATGTGATCTGTAAGGGAGGTTAGTAGTGAATCTAGTGATTTTGTTATAGCAGGACTCCAGTTTGTTTAAATCTGATTTTCTGAGATTAGTGAATATTGGTGAGGGATATAGAAGGGTAGAGAGCAGATGAGTCCTAGCTATAAGAATATCTAGTGGCCTTGGTTAGGTATGGATTGACTCTGTATAGTGAACCTAGCTTAATGTGGAACCTTTTGATAAAGTGAGGTGTTTGTCAAATTTTAGGTTGTTGTTGATTATGACTCTAAGAAGTTTGATGTTTTGGGCAGATTCAGTTTTAGTTTTATTGGATGAGTAGATGGTGAAGGGGGAGAGTTATCAGGAAGTTTGCTATTAGTGAAGAGCATAATCTTTGTCTTATTTGGATTGAGTATGAGTTGAGAGTCAGAGAGGTATTTTGCAATGTCTTTGAAAGAGTTTTGGGTTGTTTATTGGAGTTCTGGTGGGAGGGAGCTGACCATATGAGAGAGGAGTCGTCTGTGTATTGAACAATGGTTGCATGCTGGGCGGCTGTGCTGAGCCTGTTGGTGAATATGATGAACAGCAATGGACCACGAATTGAGCCTTTGGGTACCCCTACTGAGACTGGTAATAGGGTCGCGAGTTCATTTTGCCACTTAACTGCCTGTTGGTGGTCAATTAAGTAGCTGAGAAACTAAAAGAGGGCTGCCTGGGTTAGGTTTAAGGAAGCTAGCTCATTTAGTAGCTTCTGGTGGGATACTGTATCAAGGGCCTTAGACATATCAAGAAAGATAGACTAGATGAGCTGGTTGTCATTTCTAATCTGGTTGATTGAGTTTGTAAAACTAACAAGGCTGTGGTTGCACTGTGTTTAGGTCTCAAGCCATGTTGAGATGCAGATAGAAGATTATTGCATAGTAGATATTCGAGGAGTTGTCTGTGTATGCATTTTTGAAGAATCTTCACTATGGGAGAGAGGAGGGCAGCTGGCCTGTAGTTTGATAATGCAGTGAAGAGGGCTGATATAAGAGACTTTCCAGAGTTTGGAGATGTACTGCTCAGCAATGGAATGGTTTATTAGGAGAGATATAGGGTAGGAGATGGCATCTGCTGCTAGCTTTAGAAATTCAATGGGGAGTTGGTCAGCTGCGAGGGGAGAGGGCTTAAGTTTGGACAAATGTTTTTTGATGGTATTAATTTGAATTGGTTTGATTGAAAAGGAACTGAGGGTACTGTCCAATTCGTTAGAAATAGAAAGGGGGGGGCATGCTGTTTTTTTGTTTTTTTTTTACTAGGGAGAGTATAAAGTTTGAATTTGTTGAGGTTGGAGCTGGGGCTGTAATCTGTCCAGGCTTTAGTAGCTGTTTAATGGCTCACCAAAATTTCTGAGGATTGTTTTGGTGTTTTTGTTGCATTATTGTATAGTATAGATTTTTGTAGTGCCTAATTTTTTTTTTTGGCAAGGTTGCATAATTGACAGTAGGTAAGAAGGGAGTCTTGATTTTTGGTCTTGTGGTATAGGGACCAGGCTCTGTCTTTGGTGAGCTACTTGGTGTTATTGGTAAGCCATGGTATGAGCTTGGAGTTAGAAAGAGGTCTTTTCTGTTTTGCTTCTCTTCTGCCTGGTATACAGTGAGTAATCATTTCTACAAACACTCTGCTGTCTCCAACTTTTAATTCTTTGCCATTCTGTCACAGTTTTGCCAGGATCATTTCTTTCTGCTTGTATGATTACAGTTTACTAATATTGGCTACTTTCTGTTGGAAAGGTTTGGAGCATACACCTGGTGTGCCCTTTCAATTTAACATAGCTTGATGTGGAACACCAGTCCAGTTGTTTATTTCTTCTTTCATAAAATTAATGCAGTTTGTTCCTTCCAGTTTTTCTGGTACAGCAGAAAATCTCACTTTTTTATGTTCGCTCTGCCTTCTAACTACTATTTTTTTTAAAACAACTCTTCTTGACAAACCTCATATTCAGCCAGCTTTTTCTTCATTTCATCCTTTGATTTTTGTAGTTGTATTAGTTTGGATAGTTAAATCTTTTATTTTTCCAGTCTTTTATTATTTGATCTGTTATATTCCTTCAGTGTTTATTTTAATCACTTCTGTGTACTTTTGATTTATTTTTTCCCTCTAAATTAGTGGAAGCCATCTCTTGAATCAAAGCTGAAGCTTGAACTGCTTTTTGCTATACAGCTGCAGAAACCTTCCCAGACAGTATTTTCTCTTCACCTTTTATGGTTGATTTTCTTTCAGGTTTTCCACATTTCTTCTTCTTCTTTGCGGATATCCAGGCAGTGCACTTACTAACCAGTAACTGAATTTTTTAGTAAAAAAAAAAAGATTTTTAGTGGCACTTTTTTAGTTTCTGTTTTCTCCCTGGGAGAGTTGAAGTTAAGCTGTTGATCAGTGTACAGTCACCTTAGAAGTCCCTAGCCAATTTCTCTTGGTGACAATCAAACTCTGTACCTTTTGTGTGTGATGTAAACTGTTTAACCATTATAACAACCATTCTGTAAGGCTCAACCTGACAGTGGTTCAGAAGGCTCTCTGGCTTCAACCCTGGTCTACAAATGTATTAATTTACTTTGAACAATAACACAGCAAAACAAAATCTTCCCAGCAGACACAGAGGGCAACATAAGAGTATTATCACATTTCACAAGTATATATTAGTACACATGCACTTCTCAAATGTCTTTACTTTTGCCCCCCCCCCCAATTTTTTGCTCTGTTTCTTGGGAAATGTGAATTATTTGCAATAAAACAGTGAGTATCATAACCAGTAAATCATACTGAACATTATAGTTTTTTTTCAAGTTTTCAGAAAAATGCACAGTGATACAAAATATCCTCTTGTCGCTATTACAAATATTTAAAATGTCTCTGCCCTTCAATTTTTGTCCCACATAAAGTTCACCTTTACTCCAAATTCATAACATATGGGTATTGCTGAACCAATTTGTCTGTGGGTAGATAATTTTACAACTGTAGCCTTTGGTTTATTTTCATTACTTTTATATCCCAGAAAGTCTCTCAAAATGTTCCACAACACTGAGATGCCCTTTTCTGGATTTATCGGGTACAGAATAATATCATGTACAAATAAAGCCAACTTTCCTTGATTACCATACCAATTTATATCCTTTCATTTCATGGTGTCTTATTTTCTGTGCCAGTGGCACTAAATATAAATCAAATAAAGGGGAAGGATGGCACAGTGGTGTAGTGGCTAGCACTGTCCCCTCACAGCACCAGGTTCTCTGGTTCGATTGTCGGCTGTAGTGCCTTCTGTGTGGAGTCTGCATGTCCTCCCTGTGTTTCTGTGGCTTTCCTCTGGGTGCTCCTGTTTCCTCCCACATTCCAAAGACATGCAGTAGGTGGATTGGACACTCTCTAAATTGGCCCTAGGTGTGAGTGTGTGTGCGAGTGTGTGGTGCATCCTCTGAGGAGGGTTGGGCATTGGGCTGGCAACCTGATCCTGTAAAACTCATACCTGCTACGGAAACAATGCAAGCTGAAGGCTGCTTGTTGCCTGATGTGCTTAATGCACAGGATCCAGGGATAAAGGGTTCCATCTGGTTCTTCTGTTCAAGCACAACTATCAGAGAGGAACTCTCCCACTCTAATTCTTGCCTTTGACTGGCTGCTCCTGCTTAATAGGACAGACCCTGTAATAAAGGTGGAGGTGTTGCATTAATTTACCCAAATAATTTCACATTAATGCCATATACCAACCTCACCCCACACTTCGTATTTGCCAAAATTATTGTAGCTTTCCTACAAATGAATACCAGCAAAAAGCTCTGCATCATTGGAATCTATATCCCACCAGGCAGTAATATACCCATCCTAGTACAAATCCTTGCATGGAATTCAAAAACCTTTACCAGTGAGACAATTATCCCTGGAGATGTCAACATAGATTGGACAGAAATCACAAAAAAATCAACCCTGAATAAATATAAATCTATTTAATTTTTCCCAGCTTATCAATGAAGAAACTACACACAACAATACAACAACTAGTGGTTCCATTATAGACTGAATACTTGTCTCACACCCAAACAAAATAGCTTCAGCAGGGACTCTACCTCAAACCATAATTGATCACTTCCCAGCATACATAATAAGTAAATCCACTCTAACTCCCAGCCAACACCAGTACAGACTAGAAATATCTCCAATTTTGACCAAACAACTCTAAATGTCACCCTGGCACAAGTAAACTGGAGCATTTTCAAAGTCCTCCCACTAGAAGAAGCTGTTGAATTCTTTAATTCAACCTTCTTAGATATTCTAAACAATCTAGCCCCCATACGTCAAAAAAGAATTAAAAACAGCAATGCTACCTGGTTTACTCATCCCACAAAACAACTGATGTCCAAAAGAGGCAAATGTTGGTAGCTTTGGCAAAAAAAAAAACAGAGACCCCCAACACCTACTACAATTCAGGCAACTTCGTAATCAAGCAAAATGTGCAGTAGGAAAAGATAAAAAACAATTCTAGCTATCTAACCAAAAATGCCATAAACAAAACCCTAAGAAATTCTGGAATACAATCCCAACCCTACTTAACCCAGGATCCAATAACAACCCCTGTCCTGACCCAAAGAAATCCACCACAGAAATTGCCACAATATTCAACTCGCATTTTATAGACTACATTGCTAAACTTACAGGAAACTTCCCTCAAATAAATACCACAGCACACTCACCAAATATAAACTCCACACCAAACTTCATCTTCTCCCCCATCCCTACCTCAACTATCTTGAAACTACTCCTTAAATTCAAGCCATATACTAATGCGCCTGATAACCTACCCCCAACATACCTACAGATGTCAGCAAAGTCTATAGCTTATCCAGTTAGTATACTTATCAATAGATCTCTCCAAGAACATCAAGTACCCACTATCTGGAAAAAAGCTTATATTCTCCCAGTACATTAAGGAGGCCAAAACATAGATTTCACAAATTTCCGACCCATAGCAATTCTTTCCCCTCTATCCAAAATTCTAGAAAAATGTGTCTGCAATGAACTCCTAAAGTACCTCCTAGACAATAAAATCTTGTCTCCCACCCAACAAGGTTTCAGACCTGGACACAGTACCACCACTGCCCTTATATCATTCTTGGACACTGTAAACCATGTAAAAGACACAGGGAACATTGTGTCCTCTTTATTCCTCGACCTGTCAAAGGCATTTGATACCATCTCACATCCCCTACTACTCCCTAAACTATCTAAACTAGAAATCTCACCCCTACCTTAGATTAGTTCTCTAACTACCTTACAAATAGACAACAAGCAGCAAAATGGGACCAGTGCATCTCAACTTATCTCCTGATATCAACAGGAGTTCCCAAAGGCTCTATACTTGGGCCCCTCCTTTTCAGCATATTTGTTAATGACTTCCAATCTTCCCTGTCTCAAACCTCACTCATTCAATACGCAGATGATTCCACCATCATCTGCTCTGCCTGCTCCACCAGTGAACTCCAAATCTACCTCAAATCACCTTCTAATCTACAGAAACATGGATGAACAACAATCACCTAGTCCTAAATGCTAACTAAACCAAACTCCTTCTATTCACCCTTAAAAGGTCCACCCCCATAAACAGGTCAGAATTTACTATACAGTCTCAGAACAGCACTGTCATCAAAGTACTGCCTCACACTAAATGCCTTGGAGTTACTATTGATGAAAATCTCTCCTCTGACCTTCATATCCTAAACAACATCAGAAAGACCCACCAAAAGATAGGCCTGCTTTACAGACACATAACTTACCTGAAGCACTCAGCCAAAAAAACCCCTAACATCCTCCTTTCTTTTAATATCTCTATTGTATGGTGTCCCCTGATCACAGATATTCAACTCTCCCTAAAAACAAAGTTTGCCAACAATGCTATACATACCTTCCATCACCGTATATCCCTTCAAAAACTTAATTGTCTCGAACTACCTCACTTGCTAACTTACCTACAACTCGCCAATGCACATAAGATCATAACTAAACCAGATGATTGCCCATACCTAGCCTCACTAACATTCCCATACAACCTCACTAGATACCTCAGATCAGAAAATAAATGTCTTCTAAAGGTAGAATCACCCAACCTTACAGCTGGCCAAGCTGTTTACTCCATTGCTATAGCCAAGGTATGGAATTCCTTACCCACCACATTCAGAATCACTTCTAATCACACCATTTTCAAGAAGTCTCTGCAAGAAAGGGCTCTTGCCACCCCCATAGTGCCTTTTTTAGGCAAGGCTCAAAAGACAAACCCACCTCCTTAGAAAACAAAATGGAAAAAACTAAGGGTAATGCTGCTCAACGCCAGAAGTCTAAATCTCAAGATGCAGGCACTTGATGCACTCCTCAGCATGGAGAACATCGACGTCTGTGCAGTAACTGAAACCTGGTTCAAGGCTCCTGAGAGCACCCCACCGCTACCAGGCTATACCTTGT
Source organism: Protopterus annectens (assembly GCF_019279795.1). Classification (NCBI taxonomy): domain Eukaryota; kingdom Metazoa; phylum Chordata; order Ceratodontiformes; family Protopteridae; genus Protopterus; species Protopterus annectens. The sequence goes on along the minus strand of NC_056745.1, from coordinate 1,152,537,430 downwards.
ATCATGCTTTTCGGCCCCAAAACCCGGGCCGAACCACAAAGGAGGGAGTGTCCATATTCATAAAGGACACCCACACCTCCAGGTTAGTAGCAACACATGAAGCATCAGAGACCATACAGGTGGAACTAACCATAGGCAAAACTGCTATACAACTGGTAGCATGTTACAGACCACCCTCCCAATCTCAAGAACCCCACACAGCCTTCCTGAAGACATTGGAGGATATGAATGTATCACAAAATACCATCATACTGGGAGACTTCAACTACCCAAACATAGATTGGGTACATTATTCTAGCCCCAATACCTAGCCCAAAGGTTCCTGGAATTCATAAATTCAAATGCACTGGAACAACTAGTCACCTCTCCCACTAGGGAGATAATATACTAGACCTGATCATCACAAACATGGGGACAAAATGCTCCACACCGAAGTATACCCCTCACTAGTGAGATCTGACCACAAACTAATCACCCTGGATATACATATCCCACCTCCACCCCCAGCACAAAAGACCACAGTGAAAAACTTCTCAAAGCAGACTTCACTCTTCTTAAGACTGAGATGGTATCCTTTAAGCCCACTGTGCCAGTGGATACCACATCCCACAATGCCGAATCATTCACAAATGCTTTCTATGGACATCTCCAAGAATGCATGGATCATGCAATCCCAAACAAATCCAAGTCCCTCTCCACCAAATGTAAGCGTCCTGTCTGGTGGACCTCAGCCATAAACAAATTGTATAACAAAGAAGGAAGCTACTGCACGTCAGAGTGAAATCCCATGAAGGGAAGACATCTCTGATCAACATTAGCAGAAAACTACGTTCTCTCATAAAAACATCCAAGGCAAACTTTGAGAGAAAAATCGCTAAGGACACTAAAGATAACCACAAAGCCTTCTTCAGCTATGTTAGAAACCTGGAAACCCTCAGATATGCTCAGAGTTGGTTCACAACAACAAAAAATACACTGAACCGACAGATATTGCTAACATTCTGGCTGACAGGTTCAGTGCAAATTTCTCGCCTCCTTCACCCCAAAAGAAGAAATACTTATCCCAGCTGAATGTAATCTCCCTGTCATCTCAGATGTCCAAGTGAGAACCACCTAAACAAAGCAAAAAATACAGCACCAATGGAACCTGACAGTATCCCGGAGTGCGTGAACTACAAGAGTAGCTAAACCCACACATAAACATGCAATTTAACCTTAGCCTTACTTGGGATATGTACCTGAACACTGGCGTACAGCAACAGTGGTCCCACTCCACAAGGGGTGCCTCTACAGACCCTGAAACTACCACCCCATAAGCTTGACTAGCCTGGTCTGCAAAGCTATGGAAAGAATCATTATGGAACTCATAAACGGAGACATAGGGGACCTACAGACGCTTGACCCCACCCAGTTCGGCTTTGTAAAGGGCAGATCCTGCCTTTTAAACCTGGTTGACTTTTTCGAAACAGTCACTAGAGCCATTGATGAGGGCAAAGCAGTCCATACAGCATACCTGGACTTGGCTAAGGCCTTCGACACAATACCCCACTCAGGCATCATAGATAAGCTAAACAGCTTAAAAGTAAACCCTTATGTCACTAGATATGTTGCAAACTGGCTAAAGGACAGAACCCATAAAGTTAGAATCGCTGGAGCAATGTCAGACTCAATGCCAGTCACAAGTGGTGTCCCACAGGGATCTGTCCTGGGGACCCTCTTGTTCAGCATTTATTTCTCATATGTTAAAGCAAACATGGGAGGGCTGTGGCTGACAAAGTTCGCAGATGAATGCAAACTAGGTGCCATAGTCGATACACCAGCAGATACACACATCCTACAAAAAGGCCTCACTGAAACGGACAACTGGTGCCATAGTCACGGCCTTAAACTAAATGCCAAAAATTGTATAGTTATCCCTTTGGAAAAACAAAGTACCCACAAATTATCACATAGACAGCAACCCACTGAGTACGGAAAAAGTAATCAGAGACCTAGGGACCCAAGTAGACAGCGACCTCTCATTTGACACCCACGTTGCCAAAGTGGTTAGAAAAACATTCTACCTTGCACACCTCATCATGAAGGGTTTCACATCCAGATCCAAGGATGTCATTGTACCCCTATATTCCTCCCTCATCAGACGATGATTGAGTACAATGCCCCATTTGGTATGTACCTCACCCTGCACTTGCAACAGCTGGAGAGACCACAAAAGTACCTCACCAAAAGGATCAAGGGTCTCCAACATATGTCTTATTCTGCCAGACTAAAGAAACTTCAGCTCTATTCAGTAGCATACCGCCTGCTCAGAGGTGATCTCTGCCTGACGTACAAGGCCATTTCCAATAAGGATGTGATGGACATGCTCCACCTCAAAAAATCCAAATCCATCAGGACCACGAGAGCTAAAGACTTAAACCTTGGCACAAGTATGAATAGGACATGCTGGAGGGATAGATTCATAACCCAGAGGCTTCCCATGCTTTGGAACAGGATCCCAGTTCATATTAGGCAGAGCCCCTCACTGACTCTCTTCAAGAGAAATCTTGATGAGTGGATGGGAGATAGTAAGTTTACCCCAGGGGTCACATCTGTGTCACTGCTAGACAGGGGCACATTAAACTAATTCTATTATATAAGGGGACCTTCACTGTGTCACTACTAGACAGAGGCACAGTATTCTAGATTTTATCTGTACATTTTAGTACCATTTCATGGGGTGGCAAAAGCCACATCACTATGACTAGGCTTACAAATGCCCCAGGGCAGATAGCCTAGTACTATACTATGAAACTATGAAACTAATACCTCTCCAAACTATGGTGCTGTACATGTTCAAATAATTCATCCATTATTACATGAAACTAGAAACCTCGCCTAACAACTTTAACACTTTGAAATATCTATCTTCACCTAATTTAACTCATCTCCCTCTCAGTTTTATGCATCCTCAGCTACAAGATGAAATTTAAAGAAAAGAAAGCCTAATTCTAATTGTATATCAACATGTATATATTGTACCTAGATGTAAATCATTGTCATTTTTGTATTTTGTATAATCTTGCTTACTAGTAACTTGAATCTGTTAACAGTCATTATGTAACTTTATCTCATCAATGTATATGTAATATGTGAAGCTTTTCTCCCCAGGCCTCCACTGAAAATGGGCACTCTTAGGCTCAGTGGACTATCCCAGAAAACAAATGCAAATAAGTAATAAATAAATAATTTCTATCTAGTCTAGCCCAGTTATTGTACCTCGGGGAATAATATGTTAATTCTGTCTGAGTTCCTACTACCAAATTCACATCTTTCATACCAAATACTTTCATACATTTCTTCAGAAATCTATCTTTTTTTCTTATATTTTCATTTCTAGGTCCCCTTGATACATCCAGACTATTGCTATTGTAAATCTAGTTCCAATACCCATCTAAAAGTAATATTCCTTGTTAAAAGCTGATTATTTCTCCCTAAATTTTCTTAGGCCTCATAATATCAGTTTTTGCTGGAATATAAATATACACAAACATAATTCTACTCTCTTGCCAATAGCCCCTTACTACCACAAATCTACCATTATTGTCTTTTCTCTCCTATTCTGTCATTATTGGAGCCCCTCTAGCAATTATTCCCCTTTTCTATTGTCCCTGATATTCTGTTGAGTATTCATCCTGAAATCCTTTGTTTGTCATATTCACATGGTCATTTCTTTCCAAATGTGTCTTTTGCACCATTGTTACTTCTCTTTCTTTTTTATCTGTACCTGTACAGGTAAAATTCAAAGATAGCATGGCTAGTATATCCATTATGATAAAAAGCTATTGTTCCCACTTATCATACATGACAGTTTTTAATGTGTATTTCCAACTGTTATGTTACATGCTCATACTATTGTTTGGCAGGCTGATCTTTTATACAGTTATTTCTTCTCATCTCCATTGTTCCCACTTCTCATACATGACAGTTTTTTAATGCGAATTCCAACTTTTATGTTACATGCTCATACTATTGTTTGGCAGACTGATCTTTTATACAGTTGTTTCTTCTCATCTCCATTTGAACCTATGTCACATTTTCCAGACTTTTTATTTTAATGAAAACCATCAGAAAAAAAACTAAATACATTTTCAAAACACCCTATCCCCTATTAACTTAGAGCAATCACACAAAACTATGTACATTTTCAAAAAAAGGTTACCCCCATGCTAAAGCACATGCTACAGCCTGTGTTCCCACTTTTACTCTCTGCTGTGTGTTCTTTTTGTATCTCTGTTCTCCTCCCAGATGCAAAAAAGATCTTGCATGCATTCAGAAAACACAACTTTTAGCTGTAAGAAAAAGAAAAAATGCACTGGATATATTTAAATAAAACTAAATTGTATACTGTTCTATTAAATGCACTAAAGTATTAAGGCTGCAAGGGAGACTGCTATCAATTATTCACTTCCCATAATTTCCAACGTTTTTAGTGTACTGCTTGCCATTGTACCTTTAAATTTTGCATTTTCCTCAGCAAAGAATGCTTAGAGCTCTCAAGATTAATTGCTTGCCATGCAGGCAGCTCAGCTTCATGGAAAAGTACTCAGCAATCAATCTTTTTAAATTTCACTCAGAACAGAATGTACATCTGCCTTCATTTGCAGACTTATTGACTCCCACTGAACATTTACTAATGGAAGAAAAAAAAGCTAATTATCTTTGCAGATGTAAGAAACTTTCCTCAGTTTTCATCATTTTGTCTTATTTTTAAAGCCTACTTGCTGACAAATACACTTGTATACAGGGGTGGCTCATGCGATTGGGCTGCAGGGCTGCAGCCCCCCCAGCTGTAAACAAAAATATAAAAAAAAGAAAAAGAAAATACAAAAATAAAACAAGTCTCACGGAACGGTGCACACACACACACACAGTGTGTGTGTGTGTGTGTGTGTGTGTGTGTGTGTGTGTGTGTAAAACGCCCCAGTAGCTATATGAAGAGCCTTAATTCCCCTACCCACCACCATTTGTAAAAAAATTGCAGATGTTTCCCTCATATTTGTTCTGTCTGTTCCTCATAAAATCTGTGATTTCTGTATTTTTGTGCCCTTACAAATCCGTAGTGCAGTGATAGCATTGTTGCCTGACAGCAACAGGTTCTCTGGTTTGGTTCTTGGCTGGGGTCCCTTCTATGTGGAGTCTGGATGTTCTCCCTGTGGTCAGACTTTCCTTGTTAACAAATGTTAAATAACAAACATTTTTCAGACTTTAGAAAGTACATGGTAACACTAGTTCTAGTAAGTTTCTAAGATGGATATTTGAAATTTGTCCCTATTTTTGGGACTGTTTTCCCTATTATTGGCTTCACACAGGTTTTTTGTGCTAAGGTTGAGAGCTATGGTAAGAACTGAATTCACTGAATATGTTTGGGAGCTGTGTTCCCCCATTACTGGCTTTGTCCAGGTGTTTTTTGCTAGGAGGTTGAGAGCTATGATGAGAACTGAATTCACTGAATATGTTTGGGGGCTGTATTCCCCCATTATTGGCTTTGTGCTAAGAGGTTGACAGCTATGGTGAGAACTGAATTCACTAAATGGTAGCCATTTAAGTTTCAGTCTTTCTCTCCTTCACAAAACAGCTGATTTGGCATAGTGGTATGTTGCTCTGATGATTTTGCACAGGGTCTTGGCTTCAAGACTTAGCATTGAAATGTATGATAGTATTACAGCATTTTATTCTAGCAACTTTCCAACATTATACAAGCAATCTTTAAAATGTGTCCCTGGTTTTTGGGCTTTTGTCCGCCCCCCCCAATAAATTTTGGCTTTTTCCAGATTTCTTGTGCTGCAAAATTCAGAGATACAGCTGAGTTTTGAGTAGATGAGCTGAGAGCTGCAGGGGAGCAAAAGTTTAGTGCTGCTTATGCTGACTCTGCTTGCATTGTTAATAGCACAACAGGTAGTGTACTTAATTTTGAAGCAAAAGGCTGTGGGTTCTACTCCCACAGTGGGTAGATGCATTTTGGATACTGTACTGTGTTGCAAAGGGGGTGGATGCTGCACTTTTCTTTGATGAAGATACCTAGTAACTATGAACCTGTTATCAGTTTGCCATCCATTCCCTATTGCAATATTACTAGCTTATCATTTTTTAGTGTAACATAGGCAATTTATTCCTCAAGGGCAATAGGCACTTTATTTGTAGATGAAACAATGACACATAAAGTTGTTTTCTAGCAGCAACCTCATCATTAGTTACAGATCTCTTTAATGTGGAATTATTTAGATGACTTTTACTTCTTCAGAGATTGTGCATATTTACTGATACTGGTGGACTATATAAGTCTGAGTAGACTTTTATGATGGAAATGTTCTGAATTGGGCAGTTTTGTCATTATTGGTGCATGCATTTTATTTGATTGTTTACTGGAAAAATGTTCAAAACAATAAATTTAAAACGCCCTCTAAAACTGTACTGTATTGTACAAGGAATATAATTTAATACAATCATGAAGGTGTATGAAAGAGCATGTGTATGTTTCCTGTGCAAGGGGCCTGTGATTTGAAAGCAGCCCAACTCAAAGTTAATCTTTATCTGCCACTGGCAAAATGTATTTTCTTTGAATGTGGGTTTCAATGCTGCTTCAATGAATGTGAGTTTCAAGGGCAGAGAAGTTTTAATGCTAAGTCTGTTTTCATTGTGAGACTGCATTGCTTTGTTTAGCAGATATCTATTAGTGTTTGTGCTGTAAAATGCAAAATAAAACTTTCAAATGAAGTCCAACTCATCGCAGAAGTAAAGCAGTATGCACATTATTTTTTATGGTAAATGGGATGAAATAACCAAGTAATGGTTCATTGGAATGGCTGCAGGGGGAGGCCCCATTCACACATGATTTTGTGAGGGGGAAGGGTGACAAACTCAAAGACAGCCCCGGCTGAACTATACCTCTCAACTGTCCAGATTTTTGCAGAATGAATAGATTTTTGCTTCTTATTTTTGGTTTGTTTCTCAACAAATTTGTGGTTTTCTGGCAAATCATTTAGGAATTAAGTCACTAAATAATGACAGACACTGAGTTTCAGACTTCATAACCTTCAGAAAAATGCATGCTAAAGCAAGACCTGTTATTCTATCAACTGTCTCAGTTTATACAAGAGCAATTTTTAGTACTGTTTATATGTTCCCCCAATATATATGGCCTTGTCCAGATTTCCTGCATTAACAGGGTGAGAGATATGTGCAAATAAATTGCTTTATAGAATTAGGCATATCCAAACCTCTCAACTGTCCCCGATTTTGGCTCAAAATGTCACTCTTCCCCTAATAATCTCTCCACAAAATGGCAATTTTGAAAGAAAATGTGGAGGGTTTACAATTAATAAATAACTGTAATAATCAGAGTTATAGATTACTTTTATTTCAAAAATGCATGTAGATTTTTATTTTGTCAGCTGCTCAAGTTAGCAGTACTAACATTTAAAAAGTGTCCCTTCTTTGACAGGTTCCCAACTGTATTGTGTGGCTATTTTATATTTTTGCATCACATTTGTGGTCCGTTTTTCATAAAATTGTGTTTTTTTGGCAAATTAGTAGCAAATCATTAAAGACTGAAGTTAGAAAATAGTGACAGACATTTCAGTTTCAGATTTCATACCATTCAAAAAATTCATACTAATGTAAGACCTACTATTCTATTATCTTTCCAAGTTTATAAGAGCAATATTAAAAATTGTCCTTATTTTTGGGTCTTTGTCCCACTTCTATGTATGGCTTTGTCCAGATTTCTTGCTCTGAGGTTGAGCGGTGTGACAAATGTGTCAGGGCCATCACAGCTAGCCAGAGACATTTCAAATTGTGACATACTTGTTGCATCCCACCCTCCCATGTAGTGACTCTGGAGGTGTCCAAACAATGCAAGGAGCAGTTATGCAGTGTAAATGTGCAGAGTATCCCCCCAATCCAAGGTAGACACAAGTACTACAGTGACTTTTCATCTGTCCTTGATTTTGCAGAATGTTCTGTTTTTTTTTTTTTATACTGTTGATTTATGCTTATTATTATACAGAAAGTGCCTGCTGCTCTGTATTTAAGTAGCAATGCTTTAATGACCATCAGGTAAGCTTGTCTGAGATTGTAAGATGCAAGTAAGCTTTAATAAGCATACTGTTCAAGAATTGCTAACATTGAAAGCCTTTCTGTTGTTGACATGCAGAGAATACTTACATAACTAAATAACACATACGCCTTGGATATTGAAATGCATATGACAGTATTTGTAATAAAGGACAGGATTACATTATTTTAAGAAGCTCATTACATTTGTTGGAGACTTGCAATCATCTTTGCAGGCTTTACCTGCAAACTAAACAGAATGCCAATCTATCATGTGTGGTCCATAACCTGTGCCAATCTATCATGTGTGGTCCATAGCCTGTGCAGTAATCTTTTAAGTAATGTAACTTGAGCTTGTTTCTTGTTTGTTTTTCATTTTTACTTTGATCATGTTTTCCCCATGAAACAAGTAGATAGTTGTTGTCAGGCAGCAGGTCTTTTTTGGATAAGAAACATTTTTACAAGTGGGGGTATCACAGATTGCTACTTTCAGCATGTTACTTGGTACTTTAATAAAGCTGAATATAAATTATAATTGGAACTACAGTATAAGGAGAAGTGGTTTGAGTTGAGTGCTGCTTGTTTTTCTTATACTTGATTTTGACTGACATTCCAGTAATGTATTTAAAAAGTAATTTTTTTTTTCATGCCTCACAACCTTTCTGTTTCCATTTAGATATTACGTAAGCTATCATGCAGCCAATGCATTGAAATATTTTTTTCTTCTACACTTCATTTTGTCTTGATTGGACTCTCATAATGATGGTTTGGCACCCAGGGCAGCGTATTTAATTAAAGTTACAGTTTTTGTGGTTTTGAGCATAGCTTCTCCCGTTTCTAGTTGGTCACACCCATTACCATCGACCCCACTCATTCAGCTGTCTCCTGCAACCCCCCTTTGATCTGAAGTCACCAGCTGCCACTGCTTGTATATAGCTTATGTCAAGGGCATTAATCTAGACATTTACCCTTGTAAAAATAGGAGACAATATCACAATTCTACATATAATATAACCATTGTACTTTTACTCCCTACCTCAGTAACCCAGGATCATATCTTATTAACATTAAACTTGCTTTTGTCCAACTTTTCTTCTCTTGTTATACTGGAAAGCCTGCATTTCTTACATCCAAAACAGTACTTGTTTAGTTAATATCTTTAACTTGTACATCAGTCACTGAAAAGATTCCCCTCACATTTAAAATAACCCTGACTACATACTACACAAAACTGATTTACTGTATATAAAATGCAGTTTATAACATGCAAGTTTTATGCAAATACTAATAAGAACAAGAATTGTTATACGTTACTCCCCCCACTTTTTAGTTTCCTCCTAAACATTAATAACAAAGTTGGATAAGTGCTTTACAGTTCACGTACAAGTGTAATAAAGTCAACAAATTCCAGTCTTTGTTGGCCACTTTTTCTTGCTAAGCCATATTTCACAAATGTGATTGATACTTTATAGTCTTCCATTAATTCTTTTAATTTCAGTGTTGCCAGCCTTCTTCCTTTTCATCTCCATCTCCCTACAGCAGACTCTGGTTTAATTTCACGGTTCTCCTGATTTGTTCTGGTTAGCTCCTATGTTTTTTCTGTCTCTCAAACATTTTCCTTTGGAACATTGGAAAATGTTTTACTGGCAAAGTTTTTCTACAAACTTTAATGTCAGACGAATGACAAGCAGGGTTTGCTTGCTGGCTCACTTTTGGTTGGATAAACATTTTTATTTCCTCCTCAGCCTGTTCTACATGAAATAAATGTCTTTGATCCTCCAGGCAAATCATTTTCTGAAAACAGCTGGATACAGCAGCTTGAATCTCCCACCTGTCTCTCGACATTCACTGGTTGTTTACATAAAATTTATTTATTTATTTATTTATATTATTTTACATTTGTAAAAACACTCGTGATCCAAAAAATGGCAGGTAGTTCCAGTGTTAAAGTTCTTTATTCAATGACAGATGTATAAGTGCTTTCACAGATAACTTCTGCTTCTTCAGATACAAATGCAAACTGTCTACTATGTGTCTTTTATACCCTAAACGAGTTAATTAGACCATATTCATCTTAAAGGATCATCCTACACTCAATAGAAGCTTTTTGTAAAAAATTGTCACATTTAAACTGGTTAATGGAGTGCGGGAGTGCCTTCTGTATTGTGTGGAGTCTGCATGTCCTCCCCGTGGTTGGGTGGGCGGTCGAAAGACATGCGTAAATGGGCATGCCTTTGTTGAAGGTTGAATGTCAAGCTGGCACCTCGGCGTTCGTGAAAATCTACTGCCAATGATTAGCGGACCGGAGTTCCACTGTGGTGACCCCTAACCGGGGAAAGCCGAAAGACAACAACAACAATGTTATCCATTGTTATGAAAGCACAATTCATAAAAATACTTATACATATAAAATACAAGTAAAAAGCATGTGTATAAAAAATACATATACATAAAAGTATGATCAATCACTGATCCTTACTAATAAAAATTCTTTAATATTTAAAGTAGAACAAACCTACAACTAAACATTTCATTTATTCAATGGTCTCACTTTAAGTTTTGGTCTTATTGGTATCCTGTCATTTAATCCATGCCCAGAATCTGCTTTCAGCCTTATGATCCAATTTGCCTCAAGTTGTTCTGTCCTATTTCTAATGTCTGTCATCCTAATACTGTCATATATTTTACCTGTAACTAAAAATATAAAATTATGTCTATTATCATTAGCCTTAATGTGCTTGGATAGTGCACTAACATCACTTCTTTTTTGTATCTGGTACATGTGTTCTCTTATGCGATCTCTAAGGGCTCTATCCGTTTTCCCCACAGAATATTAAAAGCATATTCTCTACCTGTGTCTGGCTGTAAGGGAAGGTATAGCTATACCTTATTTTTCCAAAAAGAAATATACGTCAACACAACAAATATGTAAAAAAGAAGGAGGGAAATAAAATAAGGTTTCCCTTATTTTACTCTAATGACATTAGACTATATAAAAATATAAGAGAAACATTGGGAAATTTTGATGACAGATAAAGAAATTAGTTCTTTATTGGAACCTAGACCAAGTTTTGCACCTAAAAACATGCATTCCTTGAAGAGAAGACTTTGTTATTTTAAAAATGAGAATGTGAGAAAGAAGGAAGGACAAACTTATCCATGTGGAAAATGTTCTATGTGTAAACATATTAGTAGTAACAATAAGTTTTTACATCCAGACACGGGTAGAGAATATGCTTTTAATATCTTAGCTACATGTGCTTCAGAGCATATTATTTATTTAGCTTAGTGTACAGTATATTCTTGTTTTTATGTGGGGAAAACGGATAGAGCCCTTAGAGATCGCATAAGAGAACACATGTACCAGATACAAAAAAGAAGTGATGTTAGTGCACTATCCAAGCACATTAAGGCTAATGATAATACACATAATTTTATATTTTAGTTATAGGTAAAATATATGACAGTATTAAGATGGGAGACATTAGAAATAAGACAGAACAACTTGAGGTAAATTGGATCATAAGGCTGAAAGCAGATTCTGGGCTTGGATTAAATGACAGGATACCAATAAAACCAAACTTTAAGCGAGACCATTGAATAAATGAAATGTTTAGTTGTTTAGTTTTAGGTGTGTTCTACTTTAAATATTAAAGAATTTTTATTAGTATGGATCAGTGATTGAGCATAATTTTATGTATATGTATTTTTTATACACATGCTTTTACGTGTATTTTTTATATATAAGTATTTTTATGAATTGTGCTTTCATAAAAATTTTTTACAAAAAGCTTCTATTGAATGTAGGATGTTCCTTTAAGATGAATATGGTCTAATTAACTTTCTTAGAGTATAAAAGACACATAGTAGACAGTTAACTGCTGCTTCTTCAGATACAAATGCAATCTGTGAAAGCACTTATACATCTGTCGTTGAATAAAGAACTTTTAACACTGGAACTACCTGCCATTTTTTGGACCACGAGTGTTTTTACATTTGTTTGCAGTTTTACCTTTGGTTGACTAAAGCTTCTAGTAAGGACACTGGTGTGTTTTTTTTATTTTTATTGGATTATTTTACATTTGTTTATTGGGGTTGTCCGACTAGGCCAGTGGCCCTTTTTCAGCAGAGGCCTGGGGAGAAAAGCTCTATTACAAAGGCACATTATAAACAATACAAGAAATCGATAACAATCAAGAATATATAACTTTGGTAAATATATGCAGTAAGTAGTTTATACATAAGCAGTAAAAAGTGAGAGAGTAATATAAAGTGAAAAAAAGTAAGCTAACAAGTAAACTAGCATAAAATAGCTTGTGCTATCATAGAGAAATGACTGATCAGTAGATCAATATCATGGTTTTGGTGGTAAATATTTATAAGATGCATATATGGTATATGAACAAGAATATGGCTGATTGTTGCTATGCTAGTGTTACCTGTTCTAAACAATGATAGCTAATGCAATATTGAGGTGAAGTACAAGAAGGAGGGAGTATGATGAAACTCTAGGAACCATGAGGTGAACTCTAGGAAGTATGATGAAACTCTAGGAACCATGAGATAGATAAAAAATAGGAGCAGTAGTGAGCTTGAGATAGGTAGAGAGAAACTGGAATTCCGTGAGAAAAGGGACAGTCTGGATGTTAGAAATTAGTAATGGAAGATATATTTTGGTTTTAAGAACAAGGAAGGACAGAATGATCAGCCTGGATTAGTGCAGGAGCAAAACCAGTTTTTGGTTCAGTGTTCCTTAAGAAGTAGTTTACATTTGGATGTGTTGCTAGAATTTAGTATTGTCTTTGGCATGGAATTCCAGGACTTAGATATTTGGTGAGACAGTAGAGAGTTACATTAACAATTATTAGATTTAGTCTGAGTAATAGTTTGGAGGATATTAACTGCAGTGGTGGTGCTGTGGTAGCTTTGTCACCTCACAGAAAGACGTTGTCCTGTTCGATTCTCAGCTAGAGCGTCTTTTGTGTGGAGACATGCTTGAATGGGTGTTCCTTCATTGAAGGTTGTGCATCAGGGCCAGCAAATTGGCACGTAAAAATATACTGCCAATCATTAGCGGACCGGAGTTCTGCTGTGGCGACCCCTAACTGGGAAATGCCGAAAGACACAACAATAGAAGCCTACTATTTGAGTAGGGCTGCACTAAGCTTATGAATGCTGGACAGTTGTCTGGATGGTGGAAGATGGAATGAATGAAAGTTAGTTGGTTGACATTTATTAGATTTGGTAGTTCAATCCAATTTAGTTTATGAAGTGCTCTGCAGTGATGTGATCTGTAAGGGAGGTTAGTAGTGAATCTAGTGATTTTGTTATAGCAGGACTCCAGTTTGTTTAAATCTGATTTTCTGAGATTAGTGAATATTGGTGAGGGATATAGAAGGGTAGAGAGCAGATGAGTCCTAGCTATAGAATATCTAGTGGCCTTGGTTAGGTATGGATTGACTCTGTATAGTGAACCTAGCTTAATGTGGAACCTTTTGATAAAGTGAGGTGTTTGTCAAATTTTAGGTTGTTGTTGATTATGACTCCAAGAAGTTTGATGTTTTGGGCAGATTCAGTTTTAGTTTTATTGGATGAGTAGATGGTGAAGGGGGAAGAGTTATCAGGAAGTTTGCTATTACTGAAGAGCATAATCTTTGTTTTATTTGGATTGAGTATGAGTTGAGAGTCAGAGAGGTATTTTGCAATGTCTTTGAAAGAGTTTTGGGTTGTTTATTGGAGTTCTGGTAGGGAGGGAGCTGACCATATGAGGGAGGAGTCGTCTGTGTATTGAGCAATGGTTGCATGCTGGGCGGCTGTGCTGAGCCTGTTGGTGAATATGATGAACAGCAATGGACCATGGATTGAGCCTTTGGGTACTCCTACTGAGACTGGTAATAGGGTCGCGAGTTCATTTTGCCACTTAACTGCCTATTGGCTGAGAAACTAGAAGAGGGCTGCCTGGGTTAGGTTTAAGGAAGCTAGCTCATTTAGTAGCTTCTGGTGGGATACTGTATCAAGGGCCTTAGACATATCAAGAAAGATAGACTAGATGAGCTGGTTGTCATTTCTAAGCTGGGTGATTGAGTTTGTAAAACTAACAAGGCTGTGGTTGTACTGTGTTTAGGTCTGAAGCCATGTTGAGATGCAGATAGGAGATTATTGCATAGTAGATATTCGAGGAGTTGTCTGTGTATGCATTTATGAAGAATCTTCACTATGGGAGAGAGGAGGGCAGTTGGCCTGTAGTTTGATAATTCAGTGAAGAGGGATGATATAAGAGACATTCCAGAGTTTGGAGATGTACTGCTCAGCAATGGAATGGTTTATTAGGAGAGATATAGGGTAAGAGATGTCATCTGCTGCCAGCTTTAGAAATTTAATGGGGAGTTGGTCAGCTGCGAGGGGAGAGGGCTTAAGTTTGGACAAATGTTTTTTGATGGTATTAATTTGAATTGGTTTGATTGAAAAGGAACTGAGGGTACTGTCCAATTCGTTAGAAATAGAAAGGGGGGGGCTCATGCTGTTTTTTTTTTTTTTTTTTTTTTTACTAGGGAGAGTATAGAGTTGATAAAGTGTGAATTAAATTGTGAGTCAATGCTTTCTGTTGAATTTGTTGTGGTTGGAGCTGGGGCTGTAATCTGTCCAGGCTTTAGTAGCTGTTTAATGGCTCACCAAAATTTCTGGGGATTGTTTTGGTGTTTTTGTTGCATTATTGTATAGTATAGATTTTTGTAGTGCCTAATTTTTTTTTTGGCAAGGTTGCGTAATTGACAGTAGGTAAGAAGGGAGTCTTGATTTTTGGTCTTGTGGTATAGGGACCAGGCTCTGTCTTTGGTGAGCCGCTTAGTGTTATTGGTAAGCCATGGTATGAGCTTGGAGTTAGAAAGAGGTCTTTTCTGTTTTGCTTCTCTTCTGCCTGGTATACAGTGAATAATCATTTCTACAAACACTCTGCTGTCTCCAACTTTTAATTCTTTGCCATTCTGTCACAGTTTTGCCAAGATCATTTATTTCTGCTTGTATGATTACAGTTTACTAATATTGGCTGCTTTCTGTTGGCAAGGTTTGGAGCACACACCTGGTGTGCCCTTTCAATTTAACATAGCTTGATGTGGAACACCAGTCCAGTTGTTTATTTCTTCTTTCATAAAATTAATGCAGTTTTTTCCTTCCAGTTTTTCTGGTACAGCAGAAAATCTCACTTTTTTATGTTTGCTCTGCCTTCTAACTACTATTTTTTTTAAAACAGCTCTTCTTGAGAAACCTCATATTCAGCCAACTTTTTCTTCATTTCATCCTTTGATTTTTGTAGTTGTATTAGTTTGGATAGTTAAATCTTTTATTTTTCCAGTCTTTTATTATTTGATCTGTTATATTCCTTTAGTGTTTATTTTAATCACTTATGTGTACTTTTGATTTATTTTTCCTCTAAATTAGTGGAAGCCATCTCTTGAATCAAAGCTGAAGCTTGAACTGCTTTTTGCTATATAGCTGCAGAAACCTTCCCAGGCAGTATTTTCTCTTCACCTTTTATGGTAGATTTTCTTTCAGATTTTCCACATTTCTTCTTCTTTGCGGATATCCAGGCAGTGCACTTACTAACCAGTAACTGAATTTTTTAGTAAAAAAAAAAAAAGATTTTTAGTGGCACTTTTTTATTTCTGTTTTCTCCCTGGGAGAGTTGAAGTTAAGCTGTTGATCACTATACAGTCACCTTAGAAGTCCCTAGCCAATTTCTCTTGGTGAGAATCAAACTCTGTACCTTTTGTTTGCGATGTAAACTGTTTAACCATCATAACAACCATTCTGTAAGGCTCAACCTGACAGTGGTTCAGAAGGCTCTCTGGCTTCAACCCTGGTCTACAAATGTATTAATTTACTTTGAAAAATAACACAGCAAAACAAAATCTTCCCAGCAGACACAGAGGGCAACATAAGAGTATTATCACATTTCACAAGTATATATTAGTACACATGCACTTCTCAAATATCTTTACTTTTGCCCCCCCCCCCCAATTGTTTGCTCTGTTTCTTGGGAAATGTGAATTATTTGCAATAAAACAGTGAGTATCATAACCAGTAAATCATACTGAACATTATAGTTTTTTTTCAAGTTTTCAGAAAAATGCACAGCGATACAAAATATCCTCTTGTCGCTATTACAAATATTTAAAATGTCTCTGCCCTTCAATTTTTGTCCCACATAAAGTTTACCTTTACTCCAAATTCATAACAGGAGACTGTGAGCATTGTAGTAATGCTACCAGCAATAAGATGTTGTTGCTTATTAACAGCCTAAGCAACTGCATAAAAGGTAAATTGGCAACAGTGCATTTTTGAAAGGGATGTTTAATAAAGCAAATAAATGGATGTATAATAACGCAAATAAAGAGTGAGTCAATTTGTGATGGTAAACAGAGAAAAGCACCTCTTCAACAATGTAGATGTTCCTCCATTAAAATGAATTTTAAAAATTAAACCCAAAGATAACTGAATCTAAAATTCACTACAGACCTAATCACCAGGTAATGAGTATCAATGTCTGTTGCATAACTAACCACAATTCCACTCATGTGCCAAGTGAAGAAGGGGGGGGGGGTAACCACATAGTCTTCCCATTTCACAAATGAGGGACAGCCACTACTTGCAGAAATAAACACAACAATAAATCACCCCAGCCAGAGAGATGCTTCTGATTCCCTTCATGAAAAAAGACCTGTTCTTTTCATTCCTGTTTACTTACCAACAAGTCTGGAAGTTTGCTTAGACGATTAAGTAGCTGTTAGCAAGCCATTTTCTGTGTTTCAGTGGTTCGAGGTTTGATTCTCTCAACCTCCACTACCTAACTGTGTGGCTCTGAGCAAGTCACTTAACCAGACATTGCTGGAGATTAGTGGTCTACCCCAGAAGATATAAATAAATAAATGATCCTTCACTATTCACAGTTAACTCATCAGCATGGCATAAAAATGGAGCTGTTAAGCCATTTCCTGTGGTCCAATGGTGGTCCAGTGGTTCAAGGTTTGATTTGCTCAGCCTCCACTGCCTGTGTGACTCTGAGTAAATCATTTAACCAGACACTGCTGAAGATTAGTGGTATACATTGGAAACAATAAGTAAATGACCTTTCACAGTTCACAGTTAACTCATCAGGATGGCACAGAAATGGGGCCTCCTGAGTCAGTCTCATGTACATAAAGGTCCTGATCCATCATATTATATTCCATATGGTGCCCACTGAGGCTAATAGCTTTGTCAAATTCCTCTCCCTTATTGGTCCATTTTAGTTCTACTTATATGAATCCAGATGCCATCTCCATTCCTCTTCATATTATCGGCCCACAGTGCCAATGGTGGCTTTGTATGCATGCTATGCCACATAGACTCTGAGATCCTATAAGCAATAACTACCCCTTATATTTCATGCCGCATACATTTCCCAATGCCTTTCATAAGCACTTGAAGCTATGTATTAAGACTCATAGGTAAACATTCATCACCACCTCTTGGCTCCATTTCGGCCAACCCCTGTAACATCATCTTCACCACAAGTGTCAGCAATATCAAGTCATCTTGAGGTGTGCTAATGTGTGTGTGTGTGTGTGTGTGTGTGTGTGTGTGTGTGTGTGTGTGTGTGTGTGTGTGTGTGTGTGTGTGTGTGTGTGTGTGTGTGTGTGTGTGAGAGTGTGTGTGAGAGAGTGTGTGTGAGAGAGTGTGTGTGTGTGTGTGAGTGAGTGTGTGAGTGTGTGTGTGTGTGTGTGTGTGTGTGTGTGTGTGTGTGTGTGTGTGTGTGTGTGTGTGTGTGTGTGCACGCATGCATGCATTCTTACTACACTGTCATTTTCCTTCCTCCTTTGAGAATGAACTACTGCAACTGCTCCACTGTCATGGACCACTCAATTATTCACTTTTTGTTTGTCATTGTTCTGGTGAACCTTGAGATGTACTTATAATGCCTTTCTACTCTGATATCATTCCTCTTCTAAAATAGGTCAATCAGTTTATTATCAAGCCCCACATGTGTTCTGGAACCATGCATAGTCTCATATGTGTTTGACACTAATTTCATGAATCTGTTCCATTGGAAATGAGAATGTGATTTATCACTATCATTGCCTACACCTTGAAAATAATGTCATCTAAAAATAATAAATAAAAAGATTGCTGGAAAGTCACCAAAAATAGACACCGGTGAAATATAAAGTAGTTTAATCCAGGAAACACTCAACACATAAACACCACAATACTCGTACGTTTTCGTCGTAATCCAGACTTCATTAGACATTTCCTTGCTTCTTTGTTTGAAGTTCTCATCAAGGAGTCAGTAACAATGCTTATACGTTTTTCAGGCCTTGAGTCTTATCAGTAAAGATAAGGCCACAGATATACTCTTCGTATTTAAGAATCAATTAGGAAACAAACTAACCAGTAGAATCCATTGCATAAAAGCATTGTTACTGACTCCTTGATGGATTACGACGAAAATGTATGAGTATTGTGGCGTCTATTTTTGGTGACTTTCTAGCAATCTTTTTATTTGTTATTTGTGATTTAGAGATTGAGTTCTCCACTTTTTCCATCTAAAAATAATGTTATGTTACATACAGGTTAACACAAATACCCTCATTAGACACCCCAGTTTTCAGCTCCCCAGCTGCTTGTGCAATGAAGTAACCACCCTCATATTTCTCTAAAAAAGATCTGTCTTGGTATGTGCCAGCCTGAGTGTGTACTACCACAAATGCTAAGAACTTTTATTACATGACGGATGCATGCTTTTATACCTGTTCTCATTCTATGGCTGTCACTCTGCAGACAATTTCATTTATGAATATTCTTCAAAACCAGTGACTCCAGCTGGCACACAGATTTGCACTCTTCTTTTGCCACAACAGAATTCTGTTAAATCATCGTAGAAACTCTTGTCACACTTGTAGGTCCTACTTCATTTCTTTAGCGCCACATATTCTGTGATAAAGCTTGATGCGACCATTGCCTCTTGCTGTCATCCTCCAGATAAGAAATTCTTACCACACCTCTAGGTTCTCCTTCATTTCCCTAGTGACCCTTATTCACTAATGCAGCTTGATACAACCCTTGCCTCTTGCTGTCATCCTCCAGATAAAAGCATTGCCAATGCGAATGAATCTGCTTGTAAAGTTCATCAAGCCTTTAACCTTTGTAATTCCATTGAAGTTATCTTCTTTGCTGCCTTTAGCCAAAACTTCTTCCATAGATGGATAAAGCCCTGACTAATACTTAGGCAATCTGAAGTCTACTAGCAGCTGAGGTGCTTTATGGTCTTGTTAGGGAGGATGGGTGGCCCTATCTTGGGGGAGGAAGGTATAGAGCCATATGCTCACATGGCACTATCCCTCAGAAAAGGTGCAGAGATGCAGATGGTTGCCTGTGGATGAGTGTTAGACTCACCAAGCCACTAATGGGTGGCAGCCTTCGTAGCAAGTGTGTGAAAGCATGCATTCGCAAGGACAAGGCATAGTGTGCCACCACAGTGATATGGTTCATTCATCCCTCCACTTTAAGAATGGGGTTAGGCTATTCAAAAGGCTATCATTCCTGGGATGCTAGTGAGAACATAAAGCACCCTCTTGGCTGCCTGAATGATGACCTACTTGGACAGTTCTTCACTCTGGATGAAGTTCCTGGAGTGGAAGAATGAATGAGCACTGTCTGACAGAGGAGAGATGCGATGGTCAGCAGACATGGAAGAAAACATAACCTAAAAATGTCTTTCTTTACTGGTTTTGCTACTGCCTTCTGAAATTTATCTGCCTTATTTAATGGCAAATGCAATCACTGCCTTTGTGTCAGTCTTCGTGCCCAAGAAGGTCAAGTGAGTGGCTGGCTCTTCTGGGCATCCCATATTTCTTACAAATATCCTTAAAACTATGCACACTTATTACACATGTCAGGCAGCAGTGATGATGAATAAAATGTAATCTAGATAATGACCAACAATCTACCTCTGTGCCTGTTACCAAATTACCTATTCCAAAAATGAGCTAAACTTCTCAGACTGTTTATATCACTGCATTTCTGATAGGTGTGTAGCACTGAATGTAATATTACCCATTAACTTTAAAGTCCAAGAGTTCCTAATTCTGTTCTCAAGTGAGAAACAAAATGCAGATTCAATATCCACCTTCACTATGAATGCCTTTTTTTCTGGGTTGGCCATGTTCAACCTCTTATCAAAAGATGTGTAGGGTTTTTATGAAACTGTTCTCTTCCATCAGACATCATTAACAGATATAGTTTTAGTGAATGAGAGATAATTGATAAATTTCCTGCTCACTTATTTGGCACCAAACTGTGGTAGCATTACAAATGGCCTTTTTGCACTAAGCTTCTTGAACACATTTTCCATCAGTATCTCCTGACATTCACTTGCTGATTTCATTAATCAGTTCAATTCAAATCCTTCCCACTACCCCTATAAAGGTATCATAACCCCTCCATAAAACCTGTCTTGAGCATCCTAGCCGTTTCTTTATTGGGTTACTTTCTGAACCACTGGACCATTTTTTCGATTTGAACTGGAGTATGTAGTCTCTACAAACTTATTTCCATATGCCTTTTCCACTCCATTGTATTTAGTGAAGCTGTGTGGCCATCTACAGTCCAAGCATATTTGTTTAAACTGAGATTGTGAGTGAAAGCATTGCCCATTATTCAGGTTACCTTCCTCTTTTGAAGACACAGTGCCCATGTATTGCCTTTCTATATCATTATATATTTTGCCTAATGGGAAAGCCACAGTCAGCATGCTGCACTACGCCCCATAATTTGTGTCCCATTAGAGAGCCACATCCACTTTATCTTGTGGTATTGAAGGTTGAATATGCTTATGACTCCTAAATTCCTCATCATATTTGAGCTATCGTAAGACTCTCTAATTAGCCCACATCTTCATAATTTGGTACTAGTAGGACTATATTTCTGCTCTGTTATGATACCTGTGTATACCATGAATCCTGCTAATCAGTTCAAGCACTTAGGCCCGATGAAAACCTTTCTCCTTTAAGCTACCTTCTTGATTTCACCCTTTTTGTCTTTCTGCTCCTCTTCCTTTTTAGTCTGGTTCAATTGTGAAAAAAAGATCCACAGAGTTGCCCTTTGCTATTTGTTGCTTCAGCTTTTGTATCAAATATCTTTGTTTTTCTCCCTTCCAGCTCTTTCTCTCTACATTAAATAGTCTCATGTCCCTTTTGCAGTGCCCCTGCTGTATCCTTACTCCCTATGTTTCCAAACTTTTTTCCAACCAACTCCATCTTCCAGGACTTCTCTCTTGCCAACATCTCACATAGCTTACCTAATTTCCTTTTGCCCCACTCAACCTGACTAACCCACCTCTTTGTGTAGTGTGCTGTTCCTGACTGGCTTTGCCTAACCAGTACATCACTCCCGTCCATATCTCCATTGTCTCCACTGAATTCTTCTGATTCTGCCTCTTTGTGTCCCCTCTTAACTGTTTTGCTTCCATCTGTCTTTTTTTTTTTTTTACCTTTGCTTTAAGTACTGCTGTGGCCCTGCATCTATGACCTAATTTCTTCAGGTATCACATCATCAGTCAACCTCTCACCTTGGAGTAAGTCTACATCCTGAAATCTAGGCACGTTTCTTTGCTGTTTGGCTCACCCCATTTCAAACTCTGGTGGTGGCAGCATGATTCCATTTCTGTTTGAGACTGAGCAACTGACATAGTCTGGTGTACAATTTTTTTCAAACTTATTCCTCCTTTTTTTGCCTAAGCTTGCTTGGAGCTAAGCTAGCTCCATAGCATAGAGGGATAAATTCATAACTACATTTCAGACAACCCGAGTTTGATTAGTGGATTTGGTTCTATAGTTGCACATTGGGAATGATGGGAGAGAGTGGCTTCTGCAGCATAACCCATCTTGGGAGAAGGGAGGCATTGTGGCTCACTACATAGGGTGACACTTAGCTAGAGTACTAGGTTTGACTCAGTGGATACCAAGCCAGTCAATCTTGAACAGTCACAGTCACTGCGTAATACAGTAAGCTGAGGGAAATCTGGTGAGACTGTAGAGGCATACTTCCCAGGAATGAATAGAACATAGGGCTGTCACCCAGCCCTGTGCTGCTTGGCTGCTGTTGCCCTAGAACAGATGACCCAGGTAGGTGTTAGTAGCAGAGCTATGAGGTAAGGTTCTGATTGAAGTAAAAAAGATTGCTGGGAGCTAATGTTCAGATTTGTTGTCATGAGTCTATGGCTCAAAATGGTTTATCCATGCAGACCAAAATCTGTTTAGCAACTTTAGCCTTGTAAATGGGAATTTCTGCCAAGTTGCCACATTTGCTGTTCAAGTAAGTATGTTTGTATGTGGACGCATATGAGTGGAATTGTTCTCTGTAGAAAATTAGCCTCTGGATCCTGTTGCTATTATAGATATCCTAATTGCAACAATAAGAGAGAATTTGTTAATAAGGTATGTGAAGAATGGCCATGTAATCAATCTTATGCCACCAATTAATATGTGATAGGGGCTGTAGTCTCATGATCACACTACTGCTAACAATTTATATATCAAGGACAGGGGCTACGGTCTGACTAGCCACACCTTTGCTGCTAAATAGTATGATATAATATGGCCTATAAAGCTACACTGCTGGTCATCAGGTTAATGTGTTAGGCCTGTTTGGCTTTAGGATTCTACAGTGAATGTGCACTGCTGGCTCAGGTAGTAGCTAATGTCTGCCACATCCAAATAAGCTAACACTTTGCAGCTACAGAGCAAAGTTATAATCACTGGCTACCAAGAATCTCACCCACCTTACTTCTAGACCAGTGCCTTCCAGTGCTGTCTTACCAAGAGTAACTGAAAACTTGTCTTAAGATTATTCTTTTGCTAGTACATGAATGCACACAGAGTTAATGATACCTGCCCATTACTAACACCTTATTTCTTGTCTTTAAAATAAGATTGCCACCAGCCAGACTACTGTGGTACACCAATAATACAATTAATGCTTAATCTTAAGATAAGATAAGCATTAAATATAGTATGGTAATATTAGCTCACACTGTAACCTTTCTAAAAATGATGGCTAACAGATGAGTGTAGATCATTTCAGCATTAAGTTAATAAATAAACCACCAATCCACACACATTTGTCATGATATAATAACATGTTTACTTAAAATATGTAAAATTTGTAAAGTAAAATATACAAGCGGTGTTAAACTTATAGAAATAAAATACAATATTCATGTGTTTAAACAGTGCATGTAGAAGAATTTGTAACTAGCATATTTTGGACCTGTCTCAAGCAGTGGATAAAGATTTACTTAATTCTCTTTACCTGTTTGTGAAATTCCAAATAGCAGTGGCACCATTTCACAGGGAATGAAACGTCCAGGATGAGTGCCATCAAAGAATGCAGTTGACTTGTGCACAGTTTGGAAGCAAGACAAGCTAGCTTGACTAACAGTATCTCTCTCTGTACTGATAAATGAGTCCCAGGCAATATTTTCATTTTTTCTTCAAAATGAATTTAAAATTTCCTGACTGCACAGTCCTATACTTCTTTCGGGTGGGATCCAATTCTGTTGACCTGAGCAACATTTCAAGGGGAAGTAAGCTTTAAGTCATGCAATTGTGAGCACAATTGAAACTCCAGTTTCACTCAGCTCTGTTACATTTTCACTGTATGTATTAACCACAGTTTGATTTGCACAGCTGTTTATAAAAAAAAATAGTTAAAAAGACAATTGCAAGCTGCAGTCCTCCTCAGAGTGTGTGACTTAGGTGTTAAGTTATGATCCTGAACAGCCTCATGACACTTGGAGCAGTTAGGGACCAGGAGTCAGTTGTCATGAATTCAGCATGCGTCTGTCTACAGAATATATACAGGATCAATTACCTCACCCCTTAAGCTGATCTCTCATGCACAGGTCTCATTTTGTCTTGACTGCTGTAATGCCATTTACTTGGGGTTCCACAGGACCAAGATTAACTGTCTCTACAGATGGTGCAGAACTGTGCTGCCAGGCCAGCCACTTGCTGGTACATCATGTTATCGTCATATGCCTGTTTTGCAAACCTTAAACTGTTTTTAGTCCATTTTTTGTATTATTTTTAAACTGTTGGTGGTGTTATATTTGCACTTAAACAACTTTGATCCCAGTTACATGAGAGAGGTTATAGCACTTTATTCCTCACCCTGGACTCCACAGTTTGCATCCCAGCAGTTGCTGGTGTTTCCACAAATGCAGTTAGTCGCTTTTGGAATTTGTTTTTTTGCATACTGGACTCTGCACCTGTGGAATCTCCTTTCATAGTGACTGAAGGAGTATTCCACACCGGTGTGTTTGTGCAAATTTTTGAAGATGCATATATTTAACTTTGATTTCGAAGGGAGCAGGGTCAGCTAGTCCTGGGTTATGTCTTAGTGCCTTGACTTTAGCTTACCTATTTTTCATTTTTTTTTTTCTTAAATCATGCAGTTGTATTGTAAGAAATAGTGTTTTCTTAAACTTGGTTATATTATTATTTTAATTGTATTCTATGATTTGTGTTCTTTATTACTGCTACTGGTGCTTTGTGAAAAAGCACTTTAGTAAAGCTGAAGCTGAACAGAAAAAAAAAACTGTACAACAGTAGAATAGATTTTGCTGCCAACTGTAGTTGGTATGTGAGGTTATGATTGCCACTGAGGCGTACAGGTAACTGCATACTGTTCTGTTATCAAACAGCACAGAGTATTGATAGAAACAAAATGGTGTGTGATATGAAGGTGCAGCTCATTTAGAGAGTCAGAGCAAATGGTAAATATCTTCAACTAGATGAGTCAACTGATGATACTTACTATTTGTAGGCAGATTTCAGTGAAGAAATGCTTTTTTATCGAACAGTAAGTGGCCATACAAAAGCAGAGGAGCTGTTTACAATTGTACATGGGTTTATTACAGAAAATTAGATTGAATGGGTTAATTATGTTTGCATATTTATCGATTCTGCAAATTCCATGATGAAGAATTACAGTGGAATGCCAGAAAGATGAGAGATGCACCTAAAGCAAAGGCAATGCTCTGTGTTATTCATTGGGAACCACTTACAACAAAACAAATGGAGGCAAATTGCATAATGTGCTCAACATTATTATTAAAATGGAATACTTTGTTAAAAGCATAGAATACATGTTTTTTTTTTAACTTTGATTTTGAGATGGACCAGGACATGACAACAAAGTTGTACTTCAAGACTTGAGAAAGCAATGTTACTTCTGAATGAAAACAAGTTTTGGAGTTTGTGAACTCAGGAAAGAATTGGTCATCTTTCTCTTAACTGAACAATCAGATTGTTCTAGTTACTTTCATGGCTCAGTATGGTTGGGGTTGGCTTATTTTTCTGACACATTTAATGCAGTTAGCTCAGTACATCTGTTGCTGCAAGACAATAATCAAAATATATTAGCACTATACGACAAGGTAAATGTATTTCAAAAATGTTGAACATTCACAGAACCCTTGTAAGGTGCAACTTTGTGGGCTGTTTTACCACTGACTTTGAAATTGTTGTACCAAGCATTGCCACTGATTTTATCCATTATTTGTCCAGACTGGAATCTGACAGCCGTGAGTAGATCGGCGACCATTCACCTGTAGACTCGGGGGGGGGGGGGGGCATCTGTGTCTGGACTGCAAGGAGAAGGGTGAACTGGCTGAATTTGCATGTAAACCCATATCTACAGATTTACAATACTGCATTACCTGAGTTGTCTCTTGACAATCTTTGCCTTTGCTTTACTAAAATCACTTCTGCAACCAATAGCCTCTGGAAAGCAGCACAAGCACACTGTTTTCACTAAAATAAAACGATTTATATGTGATATTTTGGCAGCACAGTGGTACAATGAATTTCGTTGTTGCCTCACAGCAAGACGATCCCCAGTTGTATTCTCAGCTGGGGTGCCTTTTGTGTGGAGTCTGCATGTCCTTCCTGTGTTTGTGTAGGTTTCCTCCAGGTGCTCTGGTTTCCTTCCACATTATAAAGATGTGCAGTAGTTGGAATGGAGTCTCTAAATTGGCCATAGGTATGAGTATGCATGTGAGTGTGAGTGTTTAGGAAGAACAACCGTGGCAGGGCTAGCCACCGGGCAGTGTGAACCTTGGGTCTAATGATTGTCACTGCTGAAGCAACACCCCGACCCATGTGCAAAAATGGAAAAAGGAGGTGTGGATGGATGGATGCGATATTTTGTAGTAGTCTTGGTACTATGTGACTTGTTCTCCATAAAATAAATATTTCAACTTGTAGTAGACATTTTTATAGTAGTCTTACTACTTCATACTGATAGAAATTGATGTTTATTATTTTGGGTGGGTCACAAAAGCATTCCAAAGTTCTTGGATGGGTTATGACTCAAAAAGTTTGGGAACTACTTATCTAGTATGAAGTGTTTAGCATGCTGATGCTTATAAAATATACTCCTGAAAGTTGAACAAAAAGAAATGTTGAGTCTTGTTTTATGATTTTACTAAATATTTGTTAAGAAAATAATTCATATTTTTATAATGTGTGAATACTTCTGACTTATGCTCAGGTTTGTCAGACTAGGTATTATATGGTGATGTTTGTTAGATTAGACAATAAGTTCAGGCAGTCATTTTATGTTCAGTCTTCAGGGTTGTACCTGTTCTGGCTTTCTCCATTTATTTTGATTTTATAGGCATGAAGTCCCTCTCAGATTTGACAGTACAAACTGTTTAAAGGCCAAGCAAGTCTACTATAGCTGTCCGGTATCTTCAGTATGCTTCAGTATCCAGTAGATGTCACTATGCTAAAAGTATTATAGAAGCACGTGTAGCAGAGTCTTAACCCAGAAGAGCTGACAGAATATGGATTTCTTGCCAAACATTCAGCCAAAAGAAAAAAGTCTTGACATTTTAGGAGCTATATTTAACACTAGTTCATGTATATTTTATTTCTAATAATGGCACACATACAGCAAACCAGAGTATTAATAACAGTATATAATACAATCAGTGCTATTTCTAGTCCTCTTGCTATAATTTATTATGAGATGAGCAGACTACATGTTAAGCACAAACTGCCTCAAGCGATGCACTGAGCCAGTAATTCGATGTAACTGAGATTCTGTTACTGCAGCATTTCTGTAGCAAATAAACAGCAACTAAACATGGTCTGACAAACATACTTACACAGGTTTTGATAACTCCCGAGTAGTGAATGAAGGTGCTTGTTAATAAACTGAGTGATATGGAGGAAAGAAGCTGTCTAGATGTAATTTTTTAACTTGCTAAGTCAGGGGTGTCCAACCTTTTGGCTTGCTGGGGCCGCATTGAGTGAACAGAAATGGTCTTGGGGCCGCATATAAAATATATCATATAGTTAACTCTTTTGTTGCTCCGGAAGACCACAGTCGACCTCCTGGCTGTACTGTAGGTGCATTTGAACAATGAATAAATGTAATAAATGCCTAATATTTGCCTTAAAATTCTAATTCTCATTCTAATTCTAATTCTCTAATCTAACAGTTAACTCTAACATCTTAGTTTATATATATATATATATATATATATATATATATATATATATATATATATATATATATTTATTTATTTTTTACAAATAAACAGATATTCACTACAGCACTAGCATTTCTCACTGCAAAAGACATTCCAGCAGTCCAGCTACATAAAATGTCAACATCAGCAGTCCTACAATACTATAATCCACAAAAATAACCCAACAAATTTGCAATAAAGTAAAGAATTCACATTACTGACTTAATAAAATAATTCTGAATAAGCTACAAAAGGGTCTCACCCATACAAATAACTGGTGCCAGAAATATGGCCTCAAGCTAAATGCCAAAAAATGCATCATCATCCCCTTTGAGGAGAGTGATGTCCCCACAAATTATCACATTAATAACAATGTTGTAAGCACGCAATAAGTCGTATGGTACTTGGGCACCCAGGTTGATAGAAACCTGACTTTTGACCATCACGTTGTCTCTGTTGTAAGGAAAGCTTTTTACATGGCCCACTTCATTAGTAAGGGTATCTCATCCAGGGACAAGGAGGTCATAACATCCTTGTATTCTTCCTTTACAAGAGCCATTATTGAGTGCAATGCCCCTTTTGGCATGTGCCTCAGCAAAACACCCTGCCAAAAGAAAGACTACAACCATTTCTGACAAAAAAGGTCAAAGGACTAAGTTCACTTAGTTATCCAAACAGATTAAAAAGCTTCTTGCTTTCCTCTGTCTCTCATTGGCCCCTATAAAGTCCATCATTGGCTTGCTTTCCAGGCTAAGAAAGATCCTGCCTTAAGAGACTTCCTCTACCTTAGAAATACTGGTTATACTTAAAACGCTCACTACAAAGACCACAGCCTTCACTGCAACATAAACAAGCCACTTTTTATGGACAGGTTCTTGATACAAAAACCTTCAACTTCTGTAAAAAGCTCCTCTCATTATCAAACAATGTAGTTCAGCAACACGATGGCTGGATGGATAGCCATAAATGTAGTCCTTGGGTAAGTAGCATAGCCTTCATCAAACCAGATGGAAAATCCACATACTAACCTTTCCCAGCTGGATGGCTAAGATCTAATATTGGTTACTCAAGTCTAGTTGCCCAAGAAGAGGGGCATGTTTAACTAAGAATTCCATTTGCAAAATTATATTCAGTATACATATTAAATCTCTCTCTCTTACACACACACACACACACACACACACACACACACACACACACACACACACAAAAAAGCCCTACTTGTAAAATAGGCAACCTCGGTAATCACATGACACCCACTCACTGAATGAAATTGTCTGGAAGTCAAAATATCTGAAAAAAAAAATCATAATAGAGATGGATTCATCCATGTAATTTCCCACCACCAAAAGGACCATCAATAAATCAACAAACAACTGCTCGGCAAAAAGTAAATCAATAAGAAAACCATAAACTATAATGCTACATACTGGTGTAAACATATAATTTGTGTCAATCCCCAGGTTAATCCATACCAAAATATTGTTTCAGAGCTTCAGCTATGTTCAAACATCTTTCTTCTAAAAACTTTACTCATTGATATTTGCCTTGCTGTAATTATAACTGTAAAAAAAAATGTTTTTAAGTTTATTCTGTACCTCAATGATTCTCACTGTTACGAGATGTAATCCCTGCCATATTGTATGAGTACTACATCCATAATTTGCTCTCTCTCTCTATGTATTGTATTATATTGTTTTGAGTTATTTGTGGAGCTTTTCTCCCCGGGCCTCTGCTGAAAATGGACCTGTGTCCAGTCGGACTTTCCCGGTAAACAAATGTAAAATAAAATAAATAAAAATAAACTTCCCTCCAATCTAAAGCCATTTGACATTCAGACATTTTAATTTGTGCAGAAGTTACTCACAGACTGACAGTTTACTGAGCTGTAATGCTGACCTTCGCTTTTGAAAAAACAAATTCCCAGACTTTGTCAATAGCTCAAAGTGTAGAGGATTATTTATTTATTAATATTTATTTATTTTTGGAAAACATCTTTAAAACTGTTAAATTGATTACACACCCAGAAACACAGAAAAGTTATTATGATTATGTAAACCACAGACTGCTACAAGAAATCAAAGTCACATTAGCACTCTATACTTATGTCCGAACAGATGAATCATACCTGTCAATTCCAAAAGAAGTAAAGTAGCTTAATAATAAGGTTATTTGCAAGGTTACATGGCAGTTGATATTGGAAATAAGCAGAGATATTAAAAAGGCTCTGTTTTTCATAATTATGCTGAAAAGTCCTCCAAGGTAAATACAACTTCTGATTTAGTATGGAACCATACCTCTCAACCTTAGAGCAAGAAATCTGGACAAAGCGAAAAATAAAAGTGGGACACAGGCCCAAAAATAGTTATGCATCACAGACACCATTGAAACAACTGTAGCTGCAAACATTATACATCACTTATAATCTTTCTATCCCATTACTGTCAGTTATACATTATATGGCTCATTCAGTCCTGCCTTCTTTTGCATCAAAGAAAACCATGCTTTGAAATGACAAATGCATTAAAAATAATAAATAAAACACATTACATCAACATCCTGCAACTTCCTACCTGCAAGCAACCACAGAGCTTTTACTGAAACTAGGGCTGCTTGTTTCCCCAGAATGACAGCTCTCCCTAACTAAGTCTAATGGTATACAATCTACCAGTATCTGGACTACCTGAAATAAATTAAATTATGGGCTGTAAATTGAAAGTACACTTTGTTTAATTAAACTGTATTTCTAAGCCCACCTACTATATTTTTCAGTAACATCCCAATATCCATTTCCAGGTCACTTTACAAGACATTGGCAGTGGTAGCTTGGCATCCTTCAGAACCCCACAGGCCCATGCTAATACATTGTCCATTAAATTTAAATATCCATCCACTGTAAATGGCAAGAAGCTATGTCTTAAAAAATCTACTTCTGGCATGCGTACCCAAGTATTAGGTTTTGAAACAAAGAAACATATTCTCCACAGTCCGTAAGTCTCTTTCTTTAATAATCATCTACTGTTGCAGCACTCCCAACACATAAGCACACACACACACACACACACACTAAAATCCCCAACATTTAAAAAATGACACTGTGCCCACTTGATTTGCCAGTATTGATGATCCGCCAAAGCTATGCTTACTGTTGTCTAATCTACCACTGCTTAGAACCCACCAATGAAAACACAGTACTAGGTGCTTTTTTGTTTGTCTGAAAAAACAATGCAACTTTATATGCTACAGTCCCACATAGTCAGTCCACTACTGACCCATTAACCCTAGGCTGCTGTCTCATTCTTACTCCCTGGAACTGCATTACCTTGGATGACTATTTTTATTTCCTAAGCAAAAGACACAAATTGGAAGATGAGGCAAAAATCCAGACATTCTTTGAAAATCCATACAGTTAAGAGGTATGAGTTCATGTTCAATACAACACTCTCCCTGTCAGGAAAGCCGCAATTTAATGAAAGTGTACTCTTAATGTATGATATATTTGTGAGCTAACTTGTTTGTGTTCAGTAGGTAGACTGATCATTGTTAGCCTCTTTGTGCATGCATCTCTCTCTGTCATGCACACACACACACACACACACACACACACACACACACACACACACACACACACACACACACACACACACACACACACACACACACACACACACACACTCTTCTACTTTCACGCACACAGTTCTGCTTTCATGCATGCACTCACTCACTCTGTACTTACCTATTAACACAGGTAATTGCTGTCCCTTTCAAAGGCAACAGCACACACATACACACACTGATTGTTTGGCGCAAAATAATGGCGTAAACACACTGACCCTTTTTTGGCTCAAAAACAAAACTAGAAGGGTGCTTTGGTGCATGTGCACAGCGACATTAGCGTTACAGGTCACGGGAGTGAAAAACACAAAACAAAAAAAGTGTTTTGGGGCATGTGTACATCGATGTTGCAGTTAGAGGTTGAGGGCCGCATGGAAGAGCTCTGAGGGCCGCAGGTTGGACACGTCTATGCTAAGTATTTCAGATGTGTCATCAGACAGCACAATTAAAGTACAGATTAACATTAAGTATTTTTATTCAAAAGAAAATTCACTTTGATTTGAGTTGTACGTAAACCAGAAAGCTGCACACAACCAAATCATTATGATTTACAAAAAATACTTTATTAGAGGCACATTGAGTGAATTATCTTAACAAATCATGTTTATGTGACGCACCTTAGAATACTTTGATACATTTCAAATGTATTTTGCCAGAAGATGCACCTTGAAAAATGTGCTGAGAAGTACATTTGCTATTCATAGATCTTTGCATCCAGCAAACATTTTACATAATTCAGATTTAGCTCTGCTACTTGCCACTTCATTACAGTTTCTCTAATTTTCATGTTGTGGGGCAGAGGTGCTGTAAATTCATACTATACATTAAATAAATGTAGTACATGCCTAACTGCCTGAATAGGGAACACCATGCTGAGAGGGAAGGGCAGTGCAAACACTTGGAGAGAATCCTTCTTACCAATAAAGATGCATCTTAAACACAGCAGACTGTACAGTAGTATTCTGTTTAAATTGCAGCTGATCAAGCCTGCTATGTTTCTCAGAAGCAGATCTTAACGTTCCTATTTTCAGCCCTGATTTACCCCTGCACATGATGTTCTTATTTTGGAGGTCTGTCCCTATTTTCAGGCTTGATTTACTCTCTCACACAATTTTCTGAATTGCCATCATCATACATGATTTCTGAAGCTGCCTATTACATAGAAAACCACACTACAAAACCACACTACATGACTAACATACTAGTAGCACCAATAATTTAAAGAAACAGGGCACACATCATCCATCTCCCTTTTTCAGACACAAAAATAAATAACCTTATGCAGTGGAATTTTGCAATACAATTAAGTAAAGCATACCGATTTTATACTTTCTCTTTGATAATGTGCTTATATTTTTCCATCATTTTTGTCACTCTCTCTTTTTAAACATGGGTTTCTGAGTAGTATCCCACATTCCTACTGGAAGCAGGAAGAGTTATGTGCTATTTGTTGTTCAAATTTTATGATAATTAGATGTCCATATTTTGGGTTGGATGTACCTACTTTTGAAAGGCCTTTGTTCCTTTTTTCAATGTTTGCAAGTTAAAAGGTATGCTGAGAAGTACTTGCCAACCCCCTTATTAACTGTCTATTGTAAAAAAACTGAGAAACAATTGTGTGACTCTGCTGTTACTTTGGGGGGAATTGTATCAGGTAATAAGCACATATAAGTATACTTTCCTTGTTTGGTCTGCTCTTTTGGTTCAAAAATTTTTAGCAGTGCCTACAATCCTTGCTTGAGTCTTTCTCGGTTTTGTGCTTTGTGCCACTGATATAGGCTTGCTTATATCTCTCAACCTGCACACATTGAAAATCTGAACAATAACTCTTGAAAAGTGGGTGCACTTGGCCAAAAATTAGCATTGCAATTGCATATCCAGTAGCATAACCCCTCCCACTTCCAGTAGGATTGTGGGATACCACTAGTCAGAAATACAAGTTTAAAAACCAGAGTGACAAAAAGATGCAGAATCTATAGCAGTGTATTTTATCTACAGGAAGAGAATAGTGTCTTGGTAATTAAGGAAGATAATGCAACAACAAATGTATTTGCAGAGGAAAACTAATTACTGATTACTCTGGATGCATGAAATAATAACAAAGTACTTGCTAGGGAATGATATGGACCAATGTTATTGGGTGAGGGAATGTGGATATCAGAAATGATAAATGACTTCTTAAAATGGCAAAAACATGTGTTTGTTTTGGTGGGGATAGCTTGAATATTTCAGACTCTAACCAAAGCAAATGAATTCTGATAAAGTTGGTTCCTTTCAACGACCTGTAGTGAGCATATCTTAAGACAGTTTAGAGAATGGGTGACCTGTTGATCGCCACGCTGACTGGAGAATGAACATTCTCCAGCCGGGTGTTATCTACAGGTAATGACCACTGTAAAATGAGTCAGCCATTTCTTGGCAGCATATCAAGCTGCTGTGGAGCTTGGACTGAAAAGTAACCTAATGGCCCCCATTATTTTACTCTTGCTAAGCAGTGCTTTTGCTGTTTAGTGACTGTAAATAAAAAAAGAAGAAGAAAATTAAAATAAAAACGTGTGTATATTTATGTCTGTGTGTGAGAGTGTATGTGTGTATGAGAGTGTGAGAGAGATCAAGCTATTATTTTACACTTGGTATGCAGTTTAGCAAGTTTAAAAAAATAAATGAAACAAAGTATGTGTGTGTGTGTGTGTGTGTGTGTGTGTGTGTGTGTGTGTGTATGTATGTATGTGAGAGAGAAAGAGAGAGAGCGAAGGAGTGAGATCAGTCGACTACTGGCAGTAGCAGTAAAGAGGTTTGCATACCTCTCGACCTCTTACCTATAGAAATCTGGATAAAGTCTATAATAAAGGGATAACAAAGGCTGAAAGATAAGAACAGATTTTAATTATTACTCTTGTAAAATTACAAAGTAGCTTAAATAACAGGATTTGTGTTAGCATTGATTTTCCAAAGGAAATAAAATCTGAAACGCAAATGAATGTCACTATTTACTGACTTCAATCCCTCAATGACTTGCAACAAATCAAACATTTTACGACAAAAAATAAAGTAAATATCTGGATGGTTTTTTTTAAATGTTATATTTTGCATGTAAAATGCTTCCTCCAACACCATTTATGTATACTACAGCAAGTTTTAAGCAGTAGATCTAGGAGCTATTTTACATCAAAAATATATAAAAAATAACATAGTAATAAAAAAAATAAGTAAAACACAACAACTTTACAGACAGCCCATTCTCTAAGTACAATAATGCCCTCCAGGGTGGGCATTACTGTGTAAATAACACCCTTCCAGGGGTGTAGAGGTCCTCCGCCTGCAGCATTGGGCTTCATAAGACCCCTGGGTAGGTGTTACACAGTAACACATAACCTGTTGGACATTATTGCTTGCTTAGGCTTTAACACACACAAGAGGCTGAAATCTTAGATTTGTTCCTATGAAATGGAATAGAGACAGAGTTACAGAGTTGGGCCTAAGTATCCATCTTGTTTCAAGTAATCACTAGAGTAATTCACTGAGAATAAGTCCTTTTCTCACTCCATGCCAAAAAGTAATTCTTCTACTTCAAATATGCTTATGTTTGCAGAACATGAACATGTATAAATTGTTCACTAGCAAATATGAAGGGAAACAACTATTTCAACAAAGTCCAGCACAGTTGTACTACAACTACATGTTTTGTAGCTATACACACACACACACACACACACACACACACACACACACACACACACACACACACACACACACACACACACACACAAAAAAAACTTAAGTCACTGCCCATTATATAAAAGTCTACAATAACCAAAGAAAATACATCATCCATTTTTAAATTCCTTAGAAGCACCCACAGAGGAAATGCCAAACTCTTTTTAACAGGCTTAGGTTCCCTCCAGTATAGCTGAAAAGCTTGCTTTCACTTATACAGCTGTACAATGCTTTGATATCGGATATCTCTTTATTATGTTCACAAATCTTCTATGAAAGTAGTTCTGCTACATTTGCATTCTAGTCATTTGTACAATATTGGTTAAGAATACATTTACTTACCATCTCAACTTATAGTTCGCTTTCTGTGGAGTTCACTTCAGTCTTCTGAA
This sequence comes from Protopterus annectens, assembly GCF_019279795.1. Classification (NCBI taxonomy): domain Eukaryota; kingdom Metazoa; phylum Chordata; order Ceratodontiformes; family Protopteridae; genus Protopterus; species Protopterus annectens. The sequence goes on along the minus strand of NC_056745.1, from coordinate 1,152,502,039 downwards.
GATTTTCTATTGTCCTGCTTGCATTGGTGTGCTTCAGAGATTAGAAATGTGAGATGCTTCCTTCAGTACTTCTTTGTTGGAAGTAACAAAGTTTAGATTCCAACCTGCTTCATTTTTTTCCCTTGCTCATTGCTCCCCTAGGTTCAGTCTTGGCCACAACTCTAGTAACATAATCAGTTCTGATGTTATTGATACACCCAGGTGTGGGATAATGATGTGATGGCTTAGGAGGGGTCAAACTATAAGGTTGACAAAGCCTCCAGCCCCCAAGATAAGGTCTTAGTCATTACTAATCCTATGCTCAGATATACAGATTCTCCAGTAGCCAGGCTGGACAAACAACAGGTGTCAGTAAGCTGTCTCTCAGGTGCCAGAATTTAGGATATAGTTAGAACCCTTAAACTGCTCCATCTGAAGTGTGAAAATGACCCTTTGTTTGTGTGTGGGGATGAATAATCCTAAGTGTGCTCATTGGGGGGCTATGCAAAGAGAAATTATGAATCTGCCTGTACATGTTTGAGGCAAGAAAAAATGTGGTTAAGTGGAATTCTGCTGTACACAGTACATAGGCAAAATAATCAGCTTTACTTAATGGCCAGTATGTAATTGGTATCATTCTAGAAGTATCCAGTATGTGTCAATGTGGAAGGAGATGGCTGACAGGCCATCCTGCTATGCCAGAGAAGGAATATACCACTCCTTCCTTGTTTTTTGTATGTTGGATAAAACATGTATCTCCTGGATATTCTAGGATATACCAATTTAGCAAATTCTAGTCTGGCTTACAAGATGGCAATGTTTAATACATGAAGTTTAGATAAGAAAATGCCCAAATTTGAGGTCTTCCTCACCCTCAAGCTCATCATTATCATTACTTTAACGTTCAGTATCCTGATAATGTTCTTATTTATACCGAGGTTCACACTTATCATTCATTCTGACTGATAAGGAACTGTGGGGACATCTCTGAATTTATCCGTGATAGCCTCATCTCACACCCAGGTCCACATTTTTCTTGATGCCGTAGTTACGTGTAACAAAACCAATTACTTTATCCTTGCATAGAAGTCCCATTCAGTGTCTCTTACTGATTATTATTTTTTCAAATTAATTTGATCATAAATCTAGGTGATTTCAATGAGACAACTAAAACAACCAATATTAGGAATGCACAACAGTTTCTCGACTTTGTAAATGCCAACTCGCTAGACCAGATCATATACTTTCCAACTACTGTTGCAAACCTTCTTGATCTTGCCTCAGTTTTGTTAACCATACCTGCACCCCATGTGTCACACTAACTGTGGTTAAGTATGACCACCAGATTATCATCATCTCTCTCTGAGATTACTTCAAAACCAACCTTATTCTCAGATAACACAGAAAAATTTCAGTCTGCCCCACCACCCACTTACCCTTCTGACCAAACTCCTACATTCAGTTCCAGATTATGCTTCTATCTAAACAGCTGCTTTTTTTAAAACACCTTTATTGAATTATCACTTTTGACATAGACAAATTTACATTTATACAAAAATAATCAAACTGTATTAAAATATTAACATTAACAAATATTATACTTCATATATATTGCTATGTAGCCTATAACCTAAGCAATATTACACAAATTATTCAATTCCTGTCCCCTTTTTTAAACAAGAAACATCTTTATTAAACTATCACTTACAACATAAGCAATTATGCATTTATATAAATGAAAACAAACCATACCGGCACGATCCTACTTGCAAGGATTTTACATCACAAACCATACTGACACACTCCCAGGTGCAAACATTATACGTCACTTATAATCTCCCCAATCATTTTAAGTCAAACATTACATAGCTGATTTAACTTCTGCCTTCTTTTAAACCTCATTCCTCCCCTGTATTTATTGTTCCCACAATTCCTATTTTTTCTATGTAGTTTGCTCTTCCCTTTTCTAAAGATCTCAGTTCCACTTGTTTTATGTGTTATTGTCATCAATGTTCTGTTAATGTTGTCAAATGTTTGCTTGCTCTCCACAAAGCCACGTTGATCCATATTTATCAATTTTGGTATTACGTTTGTCATTCATTTAGCCATTATAGACACAAACACTTTATAATCATGGTTTAGTACTGAAATGGGCCTGTATGAAGCTGGGTCTGGTAGATCTTTACCCTATTTAGGTATTACAGTTACCACTGATTTCTTCCAGGATGTTGTATTTCTCTTCCTCTTAAAATATTGTTAAACAAAACCTTCCAGAGCTTTATCATTTTTCCCCTTCTAGTTCATAGGTTGGTACTAGGCTATCGGCCCTAGGGCCTGTACAAGCCTAGCCATAACAATTCCCTGTATATTTCTTCCCACAATATTTACTTCCCTGGACCCTTGTCTAGCAGGGCAACTGACATGATCCCGGTGTGAATTTCCCATCTCCCATCCAATCATCAAGGTTCCTTTTGAAGAGGGCCAAGGAGGCGCTCTGCTTGACATGTATGGGCAGTCTATTCCAGAGTATGGGGGGTCTCTGGGTCAGGAACCTATCCCTCCAACATGTTTTGTTCATTATGATGACAAGGTTTAGATCCCTGGAGCGTGTGGCTCTGAGGGATTGGGATTTCTTTAAGTGGAGCAAGTCCAACAGGGTTTGACATGGCCTTGTATATTAAGCAGAGATCACCTTTGAGTAGACGGTATGCCCCATAGTATAGCTGGAGTTTTTATAGACGGTCAGCATATGGCATCTGCTTTAGGCCTGTGATTCTTTTAGTGAGGTATTTCTGTGGCCTTTCCAGCTGTTGCAGATGTCTTGTGAGGTACATACCAAACGGGGCATTATACTCTATAATGGGTCTAATGAGGGATGAGTACAGTGGGACAATGACCTCCTTTTTTTCTGGATGAATAGCCCTTAGTGATGATGTATGCCACTTAGAAGGATTTCCTGACTGTTGTGGCGATATGGTTATCGAAGGTGAGACCACTGTCCACCTGTGTCCCTAAGTCTCTCATCACACTTTCGATGTTTAGTGTACTGCCACCTATGTGGTAATTCATGGGTACATGTTTTTTTCCAAAGGGGATAACTATACATTTCTTGGCGTTAAGCTTGAGCCCATGGCTCTGGCACCAGGCATCTGTTTCTTGAAGGCCGTTTTGTAGAATATCCATATAATTTGGGGATTCAATAATGGCTCCCAGTTTGCAGTCATCTGCAAACTTTGTTAGCTAGAGTCCCTTAGTGTTGGCCTGTACTTCAGAGAAGTAGATGCCAAACAAGAGTGGTCCTAGGACTGAACCCTGAGGTACTCCACTTGTCTGGAGCTGGATTTGGAGTCGGCTACTTTTACAGTCTGGGTTCTGTCAGTAAGCCAATTGGCAACCCATCGAGTGACATAGGGATTTATGTCCAGCTTAGTAAGTTTATCTATGATTCCAGAGTGGGGGATGGTATTGAAGGCCTTGGCAAGGTCCAGAAAGGCTGTGTGGACCGCCTTACCCTCACCCACAGCTCTGGAGACTGATTTGAAGAAGTCAGTCAGGTTCAGGAGACAAGATCGACCCTTCACAAACCCAAACTGGGTGGGTCCAAAAAAAATCTCTCCTCTCTAATAGCTCCTGAATAATCTCCACTACCCATTCCTTAAATTCCTCTCTTTTAAATGGCTAGTTTCCAAACCTCCACAGTAATACCATCTATTCCTGGGGACTTTCCTGTAGATTGGTTATACATCACATTTTTTATCTCATCTCCTCATATCCTAACTGTTAGTAATTGAGCTTCATCTACCTCTAACCTTGGCATATTTAATTCTTCCATAAACATTTCCATTTGTATCTTTTCTTGATTTTCATATTTCTCTGCTTTATACAGACTTTCATAGAATTTCTGAAATATTTCTAATACCGCTATAGGATCTCTTGTTACCTTCCTCCTTATAGGCTCCCTAAGCTTGGTGACAGCCCTTTCTAATTTCTGTTGCCCGACTCATTCTACTAAAAGTTTTTGTACTTTACTGTTTACTTAACAGCAGCCTTTCTAAACTTGTGCATATTATCAAGGTAACCCCTTATTTTCTGCTTAGCATTCTACAGTTGATGTTCTTCTTGTTCTGTGAAATTCCCCCTATTGTGCAATACTTTAACATGTGTCAGTCCCTCTAAATAATTCTTGTTACTTCTTAACCATAGCTCCTTTTCTTTTGTTTCCACTCTATTTTTAAACTCCACCTTAATTTTATCCCACTCCCTAGCTATATTTTCAGAAAAAAATTCTCTCCACTCTAATAGCTCCTGAATAATCTCCACTACCCATTCCTGAAATTCCTCTCTTTTCAATGGCTTGGTGGGAAAGCACCAGTGTTTCATTTTTATTTCATTATCCTGTGTTGTATTTTAGATATTATTGGCACATGATCTGAAATAGTTATTGGGTGCATATCAAGTCTTCAATTAAATGCACATGTTCCTGTGAAATGTAAATTCTGTCTAGCCTAGCCCAGTTTTTATATCTTGGGGTATAATATGTAAATTCACTCCAAACTTCTATTACTGAATTCACATCTTCCATGCCAAATATTTTCATGAATTTCTTCAAAAATCTACCCTCCTTTATTAAACTTTCCTTTCTGGGTCCTCCAAACACATCTTCACTTTTTAAAATCACATTCCAGTCCTATAATTTTCTTAAGCTCCATTATAGCAGTTTTAGGTGGACTATAAATACATGCCAATGTAATCCTCCTCCCTTGCCAGTAGCCAGTTAGCACTACAAATCACCATCACTATTGGAGCTCTTTTTGCAATTAATATAAGTACTCCTCTTTTCCTTTGTCCCAGGTATTCAGCTAAATAACCATCTTTTATCAAATTCACATGTTCAGTTCTTTCTAAGTGCGTCTCCAGTAACATAGCTATTTGCATGCACTCTACATTTTTAATATAGTTCACTACTCATTCTTTTTTGTATTTATCTGTGAGACTGTTGATATTTAAAGACATTACAGAAAGCCTCATTGCATTAAAAAGTTATTATTCCCACCTTTTTCTATAACACCTTTTTGTTAAATGTCTAGTTCCAGCTTTTGTGTTATATGTATACACTGATGACTGAACTTTTATACAGTTGTTTCTTGTCATATCCATTTGAGCCTATGTCACATCTTACAAAACATTTTGTTTTATTGAAAGCCCTCAAACAAAAAACAAACACACTGCTGATAACCCCCCAAAACCTATTAATGTATTACTAACACAAATCTATGTACATCTTCAAATACTGAACTTTTATCCTCCTAATAGGAACAAAAGTCCCAAACTGACAGCCACACTCACAGACCTGAGTTAACCTAAAAGAAATGTTAAACATGTTAAGATGCATGGTATAGTCTGTGCTTCTACTAAATGCTAATTGGTTTTGTCTTTTACTTATAACTCTCCCAGCTTGGCAAAACCCTGAATGCTTTCAGAGAACATTATCTCCTATCCAGTTTCTCTTCTCATTTTTATTTCTTCAACCAGTCACTTTCTAACAGACTGTAACCAGTTTCTCTATATCAGATTGTCTCCATGAAGACACAATAACCAAGCAGCCTGTTTCTCTTTTATCAGATTGTTTCCATAGAAACATGAAGACCAGCTGCAGAATTGCTACTGAGCATGCATGTATTTGCTATAAAAAGCTTCATAATATTCAGTATTCATTTTCATTTACTTGCTTACTCTTAAAACTTGTTACTAAATCCATCTAAGCTCCTTAATCCAGTCATTTTCCCGTGCGAGAATGAGAAAAATTGCATTCATTTTTCTTTTGTCATGTTCTTCTAACCAGGCTTTTTTTTCATTGCAGTGCCTACATTTCTTAAAACTGAACAAGAAGAAAGAGAGGAGGGAGAAAGAAAAGAAAAAAAAAAGAACAATAGCACTTGTTTGCAATTCCCATTACATGTAAAAATAACAGAGAAAACTTTAATTTATAGCATGCAAAGAAAACCATACATCACAAAAAGTGCTAGTAAGAAAAAATTATTTACTTACATTTAACTTTCTCCCTTCTCCAAAGCATTTTTGAACATTAATGGCATGAAGTAGGGCATATGCTTTAGAGTCCCCCACAAGTCCAACAAATTCCGAAAAAAGTCCAATATTTCCAGATTTTCTTGTTGTCATATTTCACACATATAATTATTGCATTGTAATCTCTCATTATGTTCCTGGTTTTATTACTGTTCCTCCCCATCTTCCAAATCCTATCTCTGTTTCATTTCTAACATACTCTCGATTCTTCTAGTCATTTTTGTGATCCCTTCCTTCCCTCCAACATTTTCTATTGAAACATTGGAATATGTTTCACAGGTCTCTCTGTGGTCTTTATTACCAAAAAAACAAGAAGTAGAATCTTTTTCTGTTTCACAGCTTACTTTTTGTTAGACAAACTTTTGTATTTCCTCTTTAGGATGTACTTCATCAAAAAATGATTTTCTTCCTCCAGGGAACAATACTTTGAAGATAACTGGGTATAGAAGTTTGAATCTCACACCTATGTCTCAACATTCCCTGAATAGTGGAAAAAATTGCTTCTCTTCTGCCTGGTGTACAATGAGTAATCATCCACAACACTCTACTGTCTCCCACATTTAGTACTTTATCCTTCTGCCACAGTTTATCAACTCCTTCTGCTGGTAGGATTGCATTTTTACTATTAAAGGTCTAGGTTTCTTTCTCCTATCTAGGATTGGAGCATGTACATGATGTGTCCTTTCAACTAACAAGTCCTGCTGTGGAATACCAGTCCAGTTGCTTATTTGTGCTTTCATAAAACTAATGCAGTCTGTTCCTTCCAGCTTCTCTGGTATTGCTGAAAATCTCAGGTTTTCCCTATGTGTTCTGTCCTCTAATTCTATTATTTTTTGAAATATCTCTTCCTGAGCAGTGGCATGTTTAGCCAACCTTTTCTTCATTTCGACCTCTGATTTTTGCAACTTTATCACCTCATCTGAATATTTGTATAAAGCTTCTTTAAATTATTCTAGCCTTTTGTTGTTTGTGTTGGTATACTCCATCAGTGTTTTGTTTATTTTAACCAGGTATGTGTGCAGTTGGCTTATATCTTCCTGTAGGTTACTGGAATTCCTGTCTGGAGGTTGCATTGCTTTTTGATGAACAGCTGGAGAATTTTCCCTGTCAGTATTTATTCCTCACTTTTTGTAGCTTATTTTTTTCAGGTCTTCTGTATTTCTTTTTTCTTGGCATCCAGGCAGTACACTTACTAGCCAGTTACTGAAAATTACATATAAAGACAAGTCTATAGGTCTTCTCTGCTGAGTTTTTTTGTTCACACTGGGAGAGCTAGAATTAAGCTGTTACTCAATGTGCAGCCATGTTGGAAGTCCTATCTAAACAGCTGCTTTGAGGCATTTGTTCCTTTTCTGCCAGAACTACAGTGGAAATTTCGGAAATATACCGTTATGGTAGGAAGGGTTGGCATAATAGTTGAAGTCTTAATCTCATAGATACAAGGTACAGGGTTTAACTCTGACATTTGGTTATTGGCTAGGCTTGCAGTAGTCTGCATAGTGATAGCCTAGTGTTTACCTGTGAACATAAATTGTGAAACAAAAGGAGAACTAGTGGCCTTCTATGGTATATCTTCATTTGTTTGCTATAGAAGGACTTTAATACTGATTAGCAAAATTATCAAGTAGTCTATTAAAAATATAAGGCTACATGAAAAATTATAAATTGTCACTGCTGCCAAAGACAGCCTTAAACCTTTCTTCTGCTATATCAAGGATGTCAGAAATAATATTCAGTTCTGGTATGAACTAATATTTAATGGCTCCTGTTACTCTGATTGTGAGACCATTACCAACATCCTTGTTGACAAATTCAGCCCTAGAATCACTCAACTGACCTAGCATTTATCCCTTCCCCCATTATTCTAACTTTACCCTCTCATGTTATCTCTCTATCAAGTCCTATTATCTCTGTCAAAGACCAAAAATACTACTTCCTTGAGCCCAGAAAATATACCTGGCTGCCTCTTGGTAAACTCGAAATATAACATTGCTGAATCCCTCCATAAGTTGTTTAACCTTAGATGTTCTGTAGTCCTATCTCGCCTTCATTCTTACATATGGGTTTGGAGCTGATCCTCAGCTCCAACTTGGCTGATTATAAAGCCTGAAGTCTTTCAGTTGGCTCGTGGCAAGGTAGGTATCCCACAGTGCACTAGTAAGAATCCCCAGATCTCGTTTGCCGCATCTATGAGTTCAGAAGGGCTGTCTTTCTTGGCCGTGGCTAAGTTGGATTTTTCTTCTTTATTATTGTCCATAGTAATATTTTTTTCATAATAATATTAGCTTAGTTTATATAGCTTAGCTGTAGTTATTATAGATAGGAATAGTAGTGTGTTTTTTCAATTTGTGAAGTTGTTATTGAGAACTTGTTGGCCGTTGCTTCTGCAGGCTCGTTTTGTTCCCTGAGTGGTATCCATTTCTTGTGTGCTAGGTTTTTCTATATTTACTGTTCTTAGCGCAGGTCCATGTCATGGTTAGGACCTATTCTAATATTGTATTTTTCACTAGAATAGTACTATAATTGATAGCTGTGTGCAGTGTCTTTACTAATTCCTATTAGCTAGTAATTAGCATGTTGTTGAATTTTTGCAATTTTTTGGTAGCTTTTTTCTTGACTTAGCTTCTCCTCTGTTTACGGCTAGGTCCATTTAAGTTAGAGGACCTAGTCCTCTATTAACCTTTTCTGGTTTTGTTTTCTCAGCAGGGCTAGGCTCATTTAAGTTAGAGGACCTAGTCCTCTGTTTTTGCTTTTCTTTGTGTGTTGTTCTTGACAGGGCTAGGCCCGTTTAAATTGGAGGACCTAGTCCTCTGTTGTTTATCCTTGTGTGTAGTATTCTTGCAGGGCTAGGCCCATTTAAGTTAGAGGACCTTGTCCTCTCTTTCTTCCTTTCCCTTGTGTTTCTGTGTGAGTAAACATGTCTAAGGATCATTAACCTTTGGGTTTTAAAAAGTGTCTCAAATGCTCTCAAAAAATGTCAGTAACTGACGTGTGTAGTATTCTTGCAGGGCTAGGCCCGTTTAAGTTAGAGGACCTTGTCCTCTCTTTCTTCCTTTCCCTTGTGTTTCTGTGTGAGTAAACATGTCTAAGGATCATTAACCTTCGGGTTTTAAAAAGTGTCTCAAATGCTCTCAAAAAATGTCAGTAACTGACGTACATAGTAATTGTGTTTACTGTCTCAGTGCCATGCATCTTCAGGAAACATGTTCTTTTTGTCACTCTTTCAGTTCTCGAGTTCTCCAGGAAAGGAAGAACAAACTGATCCCAAAAGGTCTCCTTAACCCTTCCTTTGAGGAGGATTTAGCCAGCTCTTCAAACTCACATTCCAGATCTCCTTCTTCAAAAAAAGAGGTCAAGTGGTCCAAGAGACATTCTCCCACACCAACTATTTTATCTGTACCTCCTCAGAAAATCTCAAAATTGGACAAACCTTCTACCTCTTTGGCTCCACTGTCCTCTGAGCTGGTTCAGGTTATCAATATCGACACTCCAGTGTCGGCCCCAAGTTTTTTGGAGCTGACTACTGAACATTTACCTCAGAGCCGGTCTAGAGAGTTATTGCCAGTCTCCCCATCTCTCAGATCTCCAATTTTGCAGAGATCTAGGTCATCTACCTTATCTTCCAGATCCTCCAAGAGTCTTTCTGAAGAGGATGTAGAGAGAGTAGTGCTTAGACTCTTGACGTCATCAGCACTAGCTAATTTGTTGCCGGCTCCGATCCAGTCGGGTCCGGAGCCGTCTAAGGCCATACTCCCTTTTGCCATTCCTCCTCCGAGCCATGTTGGTCCTTCAGAGCCAGAGCTATCGGTGCCACTTGTTGTGGATCCCTCAGTTCCAGCACCTCTCGTGTCTGTCTTGGAGCCGAGTTCTGCTCTGACACCTTCGGCGCTGAGTGCTGTCTAGGTCTTCAGCTCCACACAAGTGTACTGATGCTCTTCCCCCTCATGTTCTGACCTCTGTCTCAGCACCATCTCTCTCTCTCTCTCTCTCTCTCTCTTGGCAGCAGAGACCCGCAGCCTCAGGAGCCCCCTTTGGGTGGCCCCCAGTCTTCCGAGACCTCCCCAGAATACCTTCTGAGGATCCCCCTCGGAAGAGAACTTGCAAGAGGAAGCATGTAGACTCCCCTGATGCGTCCATCATCTCTGACACTGACCTTGAGGAGTCAGAAGGGTCCCCTAGGTCATCCTCTAATAGCTTCTTTGTAGATATCATAGAGATCCTGAAACAGAGAGGCAGCTGGTCCACTGTCACCCCTTCTGATGAGGAGTCAGTGTACCTGACTTTCGGGTCTCAACCTTCAGCCTTTCAATGAGCTCTTGGAACTAGTTAGTTGAAAGGTGTGGGAAACTCCTGATGCTGTGGAACCAGTCCCCAGAAGGCCCAACAAATTTCTTTCAGCCCCCAAAGAGAAAGACTTTCTAACTAAAGGTGTGCCTGTAGATGCCATGGTGGTGGCAGCAGCCACAAAGAAGGAACTAGCGGAGACTTCATCTGTCCATCCACCAAACAAGGAGTCTCCAATGATGGATAGATATGGGAAGCATATGATCTCTTCAGTGGCATTTACACTCAGATCACTGAATTACCTCACCCATTTTACTAGGCTTCAAAGAGATCTCCTAAAGGAGCTAGGAGATGCTCTGCAAGGTACATTAGGTGAAGGAATCCCTGAGAATGTTACTGCTCAGTTGTCCACCTTAAACTCCATTGTTAACTCCTCCATGAGGCTGATATCCTATGCAGCAGGTGGAGCAAGTAGGGCAGCGGGTTTAGGAGTTTCCCTTAGGAGGCACCCCTGGATGTGTTTATGTAACTTTGCGAAGCCCTTCAAATCTACTTTTACCAATGCCCCCTTTCACAGTTCCTCTCTGTTTGGACCAAAGGTAAAAGATACACTCACCAGGTGCGAGCAGGAAGGGAAAACTCTCTCTGCTGTGGGAGTACGTTTTTCCGTCCCTTCTAAACCATACCGTAATGGTCAGAGAGGCGGGAAAATGTGGTTCAAGAAATCTCAGAGATTTTTCCCGGATGCACAGGGTGATTCCGCCTTCAGAGGCAAAGGAGGAGGATGTAATGGTAGACATCACCCTAGAGGCAGGGGAGGGTCCACAAAACTTGGGTGGCTGTGATTCTTTTCGTGGACATCCCTATCAGCACTTCTGAAGTGGGGCTTGACTGCGCTTCTCTGGAGCCAGTCGGGGGTCACTTATCTTTGTATTCAGAAGCCTGGCATGACATCACCCAAGCCAAGTGGGTACAAAGAATAATTACCAGATGATACTCCATACCCTTCTCTTTCCCACCCCATACCACCAAGAAAATCCCAAATGTTCCACCCTATCACAGGGATCAAGCAACCATAGAAGTTCAAAAGTTGCTTCAAAAGAGAGTCATCCATACTGTTCCTGCAGACCAGATAGGGTTCGGAACTTACTCCAGATTCTTTTTAGTGTCAAAATAAACAGGGGACTGGAAGCCCATTTTGGACCTCAACAAATTTAATGAATCACTGAAGAAGTCCAAGTTCCGAATGGTAACACCGCAGTCTATACTCCTGGTAGGGAAAGACAATTGGATGTGCTCCATAGACCTCCAAGATGCGTACTACCACATAAAAATGGACAGAGCATCAAGGAGTCATTTACGCTTCTGGCTTGGAGCCAGTCTTTACCAGTTTTGTGCTCTGCCCTTTGGTCTCACCATAGCCCCCAGGATGTTCACCAAATTCATGGTGGTAGTGACAGCTCACTTGAGACGTCTTGGATTCCAAGTGTTTCCGTACCTGGACGATTGGCTCCTGACCACCACCACCAGGCACCTACTTCTACAAGCCAGGGATTCAACCATCCGGCTCTGTACTCAGCTAGGAATTACGATAAACTGGGAAAAGTCTGCCTTGTCACCCTCTCAATATGTGACTTTTATAGGCTCAGAAATAGACACAGTCGCCATGATGGCTCATCTTCCTGCAGACAGAATACAAAATCTGAGACAACAGATATACAGTCTACTTCCTCAACAAAGAGTCAAAGCCAAGACAGTGTTGAAACTTTTAGGAACCATGGCCTCTACTATAACTCTAGTTCCACTAGCCAGACTACATATGAGAATCCTTCAGTGCTACTCTTTTCCCAGTGGTCTCTTCCAAAACTACCCCTGTCTCATCCTATTCTGATAACGGAATCTTGCAAAAAGGACCTTCGTTGATGGATTCAGCCCGATCGGCTAACGATAGGAACATCTTTCATTCCTCGCCAACCCGTTGCTACTGTGAACACGAATGCCTCTCAGATAGGGGGGGGGGGATTATCTAGGCAGGACTGTCCAAGGCACATGGCAAGATGATGAGGCTCACTTGCATGTCAATGTCCTAGAGATGAGAGCAGTGCTACTAGCATTGCAAGCACTTCACGACTTTCTTCCTATAGGGACGATAGCAGTCCAATCAGATAATATGTCAGTGGTATGGTGTATGAACAAACAAGGAGGAACCATATCCTACTCCCTATGTCGAGAGGCCCTTCGTGTTTGGCAGTGGGTGATTTCTTCCCAGCGCTTTCTAGCTGCAACACATATCCCGGGAACAACCAGTGTGATAGCTGACAAGCTCAGCAGGGCAATCTTGATGCCTCACGAGTGGTCTCTGAATCAGAAAGTCGCGGAACAGATATTTTGCAAATGGGGACAGCCTTGCTGTGATCTGTTTGCCAGTCCAATCAATGCCAAATGCAGCAGCTACTTCTCCCTTATCCCCCCCCGGGGCAGACACCGAAAGAAACACTTGTTCACAATTGGCCCTTGGGACTTCTTTATGCATTCCCTCCCTTTCTGCTGATATCGAAAGTGATCCAGAAAGCAAAGACCTTGTGGAAGCAAAATGATTCTTATCACTCCTTACTGGCCTCATCAGATTTGGTTCCCCTTTCTCAGGCCTCACTTCTGGATGATTTATGGACTCTGGACCCAGTACCAGACCTTCTGACACACATGTCAGGCACCTTCCACCCCTGCCTCCACACCCTCAACTTGACAGCATGGCTGCTCCACTTCCATCCCTAGTCAGGCTTCATGATTTCTCACCTGCAGTTACTCATATCCTCACGTCTTCCCACAAACCTTCCACAAGAAAATTATACAGTAGCAAATGGAAAAGATTTTCTATCTGGGCAAAAGATAGAAACATAGATACTTACACAGCCTCCATTCCTTTCGTGTTAGAATTCCTAACTGAACTTTTTCATCAAGGATCAGCTGCTGCTATAATCAAAGGTCAATTGGCAGCGATCTCCAGTTTTCATTTGGGACAACATGAACCTAATCTTATGGCTCACAGATTGTGTAAATCTTTCCTAAAAGGCACTACTTTGCTGAGACCTCCCTTTCAAGAACCTATATCTCCTTGAGATCTAAATTTCATTCTGTCCAAATTTACTTCCCCACCTTTTGAACCCGCACATACTTGTGAATTGAAGTTCCTTTCATGGAAGACCATTTTTCTAGTAGCTGTTACATCCGCCAGAAGAGTGTCAGAGTTACAAGCACTGTCAGTCAAACCTCCTTACTTGATCTTTCATAGAGATATAGTTTCCCTTCATACAAATCCATCCTTCATCCCCAATGTTTGCTCTCAATCTAATTTGAATCAAACTATTGAACTGCCAGTCTTTTTCTTCCTAATCATTCAAACAGTGCAGAATATAAGTTTAATCAGCTTGAGGTTCACAGACAGTTAAGGTTCTATCTACATAGAAGCAAGGAGCTTAGAAGATCAGACCAATTGTTTGTATCTTTTTCTGAGACAAGAAAAGGTATGCTAGTGTCTAAGATTACATTATCAAATTGTATTTCATTTATTTACTCTTACAATGGCAAGGAACTCCTGTATAAAATTAAAGCTAATTCTGCCAGATCTTTATCCACATCTGCTGCTTTTCATGCCAGAGTTCCAATTGACAGTATATGTGCAGCAGCAATTTGGGCTACCCCTCATACTTTTATTACTCATTACAAATTGGATTTGGCCTCTAGGGGTAGAGCCTCCTTTGGTTCCATGGTTCTTAGGAGTATATTCCCGTGAGCCATCCGAGAAAAAGGTGCTAGGGACACTGTCCCATATGTAAGAATGAAGGCGAGATAGGACTACAGAACATAAAGAAGTTATGTACTTACCATAATGTTCCATGTTTGTAGTCCATCTCGCCCTTCATTTTTATGAACCCACCCACCTACCCCGTCCATGTATCCTTGGAGGATCTGGAGACAAGATAGTATTTATCTTCTGTAGGGTGGGGACCTTTCATCTTTGTTGTTCCTTGTGGAAATACTTTCTATCACTTTTTTAGACAGCAGCAAACAAGATCTGGGGATTCTTATTAGTGCACTATGGGATACCTACCTTGCCATGAGCCAACAGAGAGACTTCAAGCTTTGTAATCGGCTAAGTTGGAGCCGATGATCGGCTCCGAATCCATATGTAAGAATGAAGGGCGAGATGGACTACAAACATGGAACGTTATGGTGAGTATATAACTTCTTTTTTCTCTTCCTGTAATATACCTAATGGTTGGCAAACTGCCATAATGGTTCCATTATGCATGGGCTACCTACTACAGGTCCAGGAAATTGCAGACCAGTAAGTCTCACCTATGTCATTTGTAGGGGTTGGAACATTTCATAACAACTATCATGAGTAATATAGGGAACCTTTATTCTCTTGCTCCCAAAAAGATTCAAATCACTTTCGTCGATAGTGTCATTGAAGCAATGCATATGGACCATGGGCTACACTGTCAGCACTTATTTTTTCTGGGCCTAGCTAAGGCCTTTGATACAGTTCCCCATGCAGGTATTATCCACAAAACGTGCATAATTTAAAATTAATCCTCATCATTTGTTGAATATCCAGTGGGCTCTCTGTCAGGGCTTGCAGAAATGGTTGAGAATACTTCTACACAAAAGTGGGTCACTGGTGGTGTTTCCCAAAGTTCTGTCTTGTGGACCCCTACCATCCAATATTTACTTTGCTTTTCTGATGTTAAGATAGATTTTGATGGGCTATGGCTTAACAGGTTTGCCTTTAACAGCAAACAGTATGCCATAATATCCTCCCCTAAAGACATGCATATTGGTCAACAAGGGCTCAGTCAAACTAACACCCAGTGCAGTGATCATAGGTTTAAGTTTAATGGCAAAAAATTTAATGTGGTGTTATTCAGCAAGCAGGAATTCCGTGCTTCATACTATATCAAAGACACCTTCCTTAAAATTGACTGTGTCATCAAGCATTTGGGTATCCTCATTAACAACAAACTATCTTTTGATCATTGTGTGTCACTCAATTGGAAAATCCTTCCACCCGGCACAGTTAATTTCCAAAAGCATATTTTTAGGGGTAAGGAAGTCATCTCTGTTTCTATACTTCCCTCATATATCCCATCAAAGGATACAATATTCCTTTGGCATTGTACCTCTCTAAATATCTCATTCAACCTGAAAGGCCTCACAGATTTCTGGCAAAGAAAACTTTTGGTTTAATCTCCTTCATGGTTATCTGAGTCTGGCATTTATAGCCATTAAAAGCCCCACCCTGGCTTCTACACCTAAACAAAACAACACAGACAACACCTGCCCTAGAAACCTTAACCTTCAGTGACAAATAAATCATGCTTGCATAGTAAGAATCCCCTTATGGAATACATTTCTCCTAAATGTCAAGCAGTGCAACACATTTTTAAGCACTTAGAGCTGCCAATCCAGTTGAGTAAAACAATCATAAATTCACCTCTGGGGTATGTAACCTGACTCAAACCAGTAATTCTCAGGCTTAAATGGATTGGTTTCTCAATGGACTTTTAGACCACATACCTAGTATATATCTGTGAGGATTTTTGTCATTTAACATTAATGTATTTACATTATCTATGATCTCATAATGAGACATAATTTCATGCAATTTCACATATACCTTAGTTTGACATTCTCCACTTTGGGCTAGTAATCAAAGAGCCTGAATCATCCCCACTGACACTGGAGAGGGACGTTCACTTGGAATACAAATGGATACACTCATTTCCAGATGCAGACCTCTCTGCATCAAGCACATTGAGCACAATTTTCCTTAAGAGCATGGAGGGCACACACTCAGCCCAGGGTCTGGGTGTCTGTATCTGTCTCCCTCCAGGTCACTAATAAGACTCCCCACTGGCAAAGCTGTAGGGTTAGGTCCTCAGCTGAGTGTCCAAACCAAGATCTCCAGCATTCTGTTTGTGAAAGCAGTGCTTCATGTCCTTGTTCCAAGCAACTGACACACTCACTCTTTGAGATTTAATTTTCGCACACATACACCTGGGAAATGTTGGCACAGATTTACTAGATATGCCACCTTCGGTCCAGACTATAATTTAGATTCACTGACACCAGTCAGTTACTATAAAACTCTTAAAAGTATATCAAGTTATGCTGAGTGAAGTTAATATTAATACAAATGATAATGTTGACCAAACAGTAAGGCTTTCAGGAGTGGCCAGAGTTATCACCAAATAAATATGTGCAAATACGCTCAAAACTTAAATATTTTCTAGAAAGGACCAGCCACAATAAAAGGTTTAAATATATTTAATAATAAATAATAAAAGATCATGAAAATAATAAATATATATTTACATAAACACCAGAGTTTCAGACACAGGAAATATTGAAAATAACACAGCTGGAAAGAGTCACAGTTACAGAAAAAACAATGCTTAACTTTTCTCACTATATTTTCCTGACTAATCTAAAGAATTACTGTTCCTACATACTGAATAGAGCAAGGCAAGATAATGTGGGTGAGTGGTCCTTGTTGTCAGATTGAAGACAGAATACAGAATACTTGAGAGCAATCTCCTACTAATATCGCAATATTATTTCTGGCTTACCGAATGACATCACACATCTGGTCATCTGACTCTGTTTCCCACACTATCTCCCATCACTAGAAGCTGTCAGGATTTTAGCACCTGTGTGCTACCATACACATAGGTAGAACTTGCTAAGATCTGCTGCAGCTCCAGGAAGTCATAAAACAATGTCAAACCTCTACTCCTCCCAGAGTAGCAATTACAGATAATACAGAAGGCTTCCTAATACTTGGTTTCCCAGACATTTTTGCCTCTAGCTGCAAGCAGAACTGTGAGATAATATCTTTATGGCTTAACCCATAAAGTAATTTAATTTCAAGAATATTTTTTTCAAAGTCAGGTGGATTACCCTTTCTCTTCCAGTATATGCTGTTACAATGTATACATTTAAACAGTTACAATAACGCATGTACATTTCTTTTCTGTCCAGCAGGGAAAATTGTTGATATATTTTAACACAAGCAACTTTACAAATGCATTTTTAAACACAAGTATCTGTACAAATTAGTTTGATATGCAAATGACATATAATTCCTTACCAAATTCCAGCTAGCTGTGCTGGCATATGTTACACATCCACTCCCCTACTTCTCCTGGCATGGCTGGCAGTACCTCCTATCATCACATTTGGTATAATTGTTTTGTACTCTAACATCTGTCTTCCTTTGCACTTTGGTACTGTTCTGGGTCTACTTTAACTGCTTAAATCCCAGCTGCTCCAAGACCACATTCTTGTAGCTGGATACTCATGCATCAGGCAGTTACATGGACTGCCAGTAGCATGTGTTTGAGAAAGATGCATCAGCTGTCGAGAAGCAGTAGAGCTGCTGTTTGAACATGTGGCTAAGATTGAACAAGGTAAGTGTGACAGTTGTGATGAGAGAGTGAGTGCTGAGTGGTTAGGTTTAGGGACAACTAAGGGATATAGAATTAGAGTTAGGGAGCAACAGGGAGTTTTAGGTTCAGAGTTAAGGAGAAGTGTTTGGGCCTAAGTCTAGGGAGTGAAAGGGAGTTTTAAGTTTAGGTATGATCAAGGATTTAGGTTTTGGTAGCAGTGTGTGTGATTCGGTTTAAGGAAAAATTGGGATTTTAGGGGTTAGATTTTGGGAGTAAGGTTTGAAGTTAGGGAATAAGAGAAAGTTTTAATGTTAGAGATAGGGTTTTGGGTGGCTGGATATTGGGTTTACAGGATCAAGCTAGAGGGAAGTGAGGCACTTGCCATTCTGAGCAAGTAGCAACAAGCAGGTCAGCAATGGGTTAATGTGCCATGCGTACAGCAGGAGACCCTGTTATTTCTTTATTGTCTTAGTTATGTAGCTCTTCATTTCATTTTGTCCATCTCTTCAAACACTTCAGTGGTTAGGACAGCATGTCATTTGAGAGCCAGAGATTTTTTTTTTTAATTTAGCACCTAAATTTTTGGAGGTGAAAGATTGCTATTATCACCGTTCCATTTCATTCCTTTACTGCTGTGCATTTTCAGACTGTCTAACCCAGAATATTCACAATTTTTACTATTTTTTCTCTTTGTATTTAAAAGCCTTGTATCTCTAAAATGTTTCGACATTTATAAAGGTCAGGGATTATGTTTATCTAATTTTCATGATTACTACAGATATGACATATGTTATGCCCGTTATTGTTATTTGTTGTCAATAATGTTTCATAAAAATGGTGCAACATTTATTCATGCAATTTTCAGGGATCATTGCTGGCATAGTTATCTATATAATCTTGAATTACAAAGAGAAAAATAATTTCAGTAATTTTTTATGCCTCAACATATACAAAAAATGAATAGAACATTCTTATACAGAAACAGATACTCCTTTAAGTTTGATATCACACTAGTGTTTTACAATTGTTTGATAGCTTTATTTTACTCTGAAGAGAATTGACAGCTGCACATTTGCTTTCAGCCTGCTGTTTGGTAAAATGTGTGCATTCTCAATTTATAAAGGCAGTTCTGGCTTGAATTCCATGCTAACTTCAAATAACAATTTTGATCTACTCCATCAATATATTCTAATGAATTTTTCAGTGCAAGACTTCTTGAAAATACCATTTTTTACAGAAAGTAGAGAACAGAATCTCAAGTACGTATATGCCTGTTAGACCATGTAAAATATACATATGCTATGACATATAAAATAGTCAGAAAATATAATTTTTTTCATAGAAAAGAATATTATTCTTAGTTAAAATTATAGGAAAGACCCAGCAAATTTAGAGATGTAACTGCGTAAGAGTCCCTATTAGATGAACGAAAAGGCAATCTGTCGAACGTCTGAAAAGTTGAATATTCTGGACCTCAGGATCAGTTTTGTGAGATCGCAGTACAGTGAAGATCGGAAAATTTGTGCGTTCCTCACTGTAGTGTGGTCTCAGAGTTGGTATATATAATTAACAGGGGGATGTGTGGGGGCACAGCCCCCCACAAATCCGATTTTGAGGTCTGGAATATTCAGCTCTTTAACTGTTCAACAGATTGCCTTTACATTGTTATAATAGGGACCCACTGCATAATACATTAAACCTCCAGCAGTGGAGGCTCATGGGATATATGCTAATGCTCCATTAAAGGTCAAAATATGGTCAAACTGTCCACGTGTGTTGTACTGTCACTCTCAGAAAAAAGATGAAACGTAGCATGTCTGTAGTTAATGATTTTGTCTTCATTGGCCTGAATGTACCAGTAAAGACTAAAATGAAAGTGAAAAGTCATAGGCATTCAGAAGCCATGTATGTCCATGAAGGGATCATTTGCAGGTATGCCATGGGCCTCCACTACAGGACTCCTAATCTAAACCGGGTATAATGCAAAATGTCAGATTGTGTCAGTGAACATCTCTAAATATACTGGCACAGTGCCTGTATGTAAAATGCCATATATTGGTCTCCATTTCAGATTGTGTTATTAAACTTTCAGAGGATGACAAAAGGATGATCAGCTATGAAAAGCACTTTAAAACTGTAGTTGTACTCCAAGGGGTTCAGTGTAGCACCTATGTTCAGTTTGACTTCTTCACAGTAGTTTAAGCATTTACCTTGTTAACAATGGTATGTTGCACATAGAAAACAAATTCTGGTAAAATATTTTTGCTTCTGCTGTAATGGCAAAAAGCATTTTAGGCCATTATTGTACTTTGCATACTGCACAGAAGTTTCAGTACAACACCAGGGAGAGAAACTCAGTATAATGTAAATTGTTAACACTGTGGCAGTAAAGGCATGTGAATGAAAGACACTGGGGTGGCTTGTCTTTTAATAGTGGTTACTCTGTCCCCTTTTGCGATCTCATTATGAAACTTTCAAATAATCATAGCTACTAAAACACACAACAAGAGAGTAATCAGAGCTTCCAGTGCAGCATGCTTCTAAATTTGACAACACCGTATTAGCCACTTGAAACTATGGCATTGTCTCCACAACATGGTAAAACTGAAAAAAAAGAAATGTATTAGTTTCTGATGAAATATATAGCATTTGTACTTCTGACACAATCAGATATTAGTGCAAATATTCTGGGCATTGATTTTACTCAGCCATTTCTGCAGAAGTCAGCCTTTTGTGTTGAAGTTAGCCATCAGGTAGAAATCAAAAATATCACCAGATTAATAACAAAAGATCTCTGTAGTATTAAATATACTAGCTCTAAGTAAGAGGCCATATGTCAGTTTCCCAAAGCCATTTTACAATATAAAAATCAATGAAATCTAATAAGATATTTGGATACAAAACACACTCAAGAATGCTATCCTATCCCTTAGGACTTCACTCAATATCCATCTTAATTTACATGGCATAGACTGCCTTTGTAAGAACACAGAACTTACAAAGTAAAGTAAATATCATCTTGGTTGGTGAAATAAATTATTTTTTTTGTTTTTAGTATAATGAGGACTTTGCAAATAGATTCTTTGTATTAGTTTATCCAGCCTTGCAAGCAATGGTCACATACCTCTCAAACATTGTACAGTGCAGACTAAGACAACTAAAACCTCTGGGATGCAGGATATGTTAGCATTGTATAAGTGATTAGATGGCAGTTTATAAAAAAGAAAAAAGTGAAGGCCATTAGCAAGATGCCTATGTACAAAACACATGCATACAGCCCTATTGGAAAGTATCCCTTCTGCGAGAGCACACCACCTTTGATATAAAGGCATTATGTAATGGCCATGTTGCATTTTGACTGACATTGTCCCACCAACAAACCTCATCAGTAATCAGTCAGAAGGGATCCTGCAGCTATTGTTTTCTTTCAGGCTTCACCTACCCTCAAAAAGTGGCACCTACTTTCTGTATACTTTTGATATCTTGTTGAAAAGAAAATGAAATCCAAAGCAAGCATAGTAACATATTTCAGTTTGCTGCTGTTAGATAAATGCACTCCTTCCTCCAACAAGCCATATAATTTTTATTCAGCTGTGATTGTGTAATGATCATGTGCTTTAACATGCATCGTTTCCTCATCCCTACCCCTAAAAGACATCCACTTTCTGTGTATACCGCTAATATTTGATGTAAGGATAGTGAAGGAAATTAAGGCAAATTATTTCAGCCTGCTATTCTTGGACATGTATATGTGCTCCTGTCCTTAAAACATTTCATATCAGTTTTGTTTTTGCATGACTCATGGAATAAATCTTTGTTTCATACATAGCCTGCCTCCTAAAATGAGGTAGTTACTTTCCTTGCAGATTTCTGATGTGTGATTGTGAAATTTAAAGGCATAGTAGTGTCAGTAATGAGTTTTCTTCTTGTGGTGTATAGATACATGCACACTGTCCTTAGGCTAACTAGATTAAAACAACGCCCTGTGTTTTCACTCATGCCCTATGTTTTACACATATCCTACCTTCCACAAATGGGTAACCACTTTCCTGTGCAACCCTCTGATATTAGGTGGTAATGAGAATGAAAGAAAAACAATCACAATTATGTATTTTAACTAGTTGCTATCAGACAGAAAATCACTATCCACAATTCCCCAAGCTGTAGCAATGATCATTTTACAGTGATCACTCTAACTGTCCTTTGCTTTCCTACACAGACTCCTTCTTCCAAACAGACAACCACTTTTGGCAATCATCTGTAATGTGCAATCACCAATAGTGATGAAATTATGACATTGATATATTTCTTCTTGCTGCTATAGGGCTCTCTATAACCACGTTGATTGCCATTAAATAAATAAATAGAGGTATGCTGTGCTTTGGGCAGTGCTATGGATCTATCTGTTTTTTGAACTGTTTGAGTTACAATCTGACAAAGCAAGGGATGCCGTTATGGAGAAGGTACTGACTGAACTGATCTCCTGCAGAGAAACTTTAAGACCTGAAATATGCCTTGAAGATGTCTAATGAAAAGAAACATGATGAGGCAGCAAAATGCATAGGAGAGTGTCTTTCATAATGATGCAAAAACATGTGAGAGCTTGGAGACCGAGTATTCCTATGCAGGCATTGCAAAGCTAGATAGAAGAGGAAATATTCAGTTTTTTTTTAAATAAACTTTGTTAATCTACACTTTTGAGACAAGGAGCAGTCCCAAATGGGTACAATATTATTACAAGAGTTTAACAGTTATGTACAATGTTTAATTTCTCATTTCCCCAACCTAGGTTTCATTGATTTAAAAGAAGGAGACATTGTTATCTTTTTTTTTTTTTCATAGAAAATGTAATAACACATTTGATCAGAAAAAAAAAAATTGTGCATGACTCAAATAGATAGTTTGGGACTGCAAAAGGAACATTCTTATTTTACAAGACTTTCCTACTTTGCTGGTTATTTTATATTGAATTTTTACAGCGGGCCTTAGCTAGAACTTAAAAAAAAATCTCACTGGGGACAGTTCTGGAACTCTTGGGCCTTTTTTCAGAAAACATACTCTTGGTACCCAGTGTTAGAATGCACAAGATAATGCTTCAGTATTACGTCTGTATTTGTTTGGATCAGATGTCATAGGATCATAAGAAAAGCAAGGCAAATGAGTCATGCAACCATTTACATCTTGTCAATACTGACAGTCAGACTGAACCTCCTCTCTTGAGGAGGGCCAGACCAGTAAAGCTGAGGAGGGGGGGGGGGTAATTTGTAAATATTAACCCAATGTCCAGTTCCCATGAAGATAATATATCACACTGCTTAATTTGAAGTAAGGGTCTATTCCAGAGGTGGGGTGGTACTGTGTAATGAACCTATCTCTCCATCTTGTTCTGTTTATCTGATGGTGAAGATTTAGATCCCTTGTTCTGGTATTTGTGGAACTATTCAATTTGTGGAGTTACAAAAGATCCTGGATTAATGGATCCCTAATGGCTTAGAAAGCAAGGCACAGATCGCCCCTCAGGAGTCTGTAAGATATCGAATAAAGGGGTAGCATTTCATGTCTTTTCTTGTAGCTTAAGGTTTTTAAGCCTGTGATCGTAGTTCGTTACTTTTGGGCTCTTTCTATTGTTTGTTATATTTAGTAAGGTACATCCCAAAGGGGCATTGTATTCAATAATTAGCCTGATTTCTGATGGAAAACTGTATGATGACCTTAACAATGCATATCAGGTTTGAGTATATGCAGTACAGCTTCATCATGATATTGTTAGATTCTTAACAGAGCAAGCACTCTTGCAATTGTCTTGTTTTTTTTTCTTTTTTTTGTCCTGACAAAGCTGATACATCATGCATTTTGAAATAAATCTGTTTCATTACTGTTTTAGTTTTTTTTTTTTTTTAAACATGTTAAGACATTAAACAACCCATTGTTTTGTGCCTGAACTGCATACCATTAGCTGAAGTTTTTTTCTCCCAAAAGTGTACTGCTTTGTTTATAAAAAATAAAAATATGACATTTCTGGCATATATTCATAGAACTTCCCAGTGGGTTTTATGCTTAGCTAAGTTTGTCTTCCATGACACACAACAATTTCTGTTGTTTGCTGAGGTGGTCACTACAGGAGTAATATTATGCAATAATGGGAAACACTGAACTATGTCAGATTATCTTTGTAGTTGTTAGGAAGTTAAACCTTCTGGATAGTTTCATAGCTCACAAGGTCATTCTAACTGCTTCGGAAGATTGGAGGAGTGGACCCCAGCAGCACTTGATTTGACATGAACTGTCTCTTGTCTGACTTTTTTTTTGTAATTCCATTTCTAAGAGAGATGCTGGCACCTTCCCTCAACTTCCCCCACCGAATCTTTCAAAAATGTTAGATGCAAGATGGAGTTGAAGGCAGCAGCCTGTCTTGGTAATGGAATTAATTTCTTAGGATGGCTAGCTAGATAAAGACATCTATCTGTTCATTTCTCAAGACAGCTGTCTAGCTCTTTCTCTCTGTTTACCTGTCTATATAAATAAAAAGCCACACCATGGAAATCCATCTCTTTGTGTTTGCCTGTATGTCTTGCTGCATAGCTATCCATCGATCTGTCTCTCTAAATAAAGAACAATAATCCCTGTCTGGACTGCACAGGTGAAAATAATAAAAAAAAAAAAAACAAGATGGTTCCAAAGGAACAGACAGCCTATCTGCTCACTTAACCACTTCACTGCCATTCTGGACTTGTACTTACCAAATATCCAGCGTTCTCCACTACAGGCAACTATATACAATCTCAGAGTGCTTTTAGACTTCTCAGCTTGCATTTCTTTCATCTGTTTTGAAAGATGGTATGTCATGCCCTTTCCTTTAGAAAACTATTTCATTTTTTTTGTGTCTAAGCAAATTTCCTAATATATATTTTTTTATTTTACATGAGTTTGTAATTTTGCTTCTCTAAAGCTGCATTACTGACATTTTAATGCTTGATTTGTAAGCTGCACTTAAAACCAACACAGTGTACTGCTTCAAAATGCTTTTTTTATCACTTTTCACAGTATCTCAAAAACTGTACTAAACCTTTACTATGTAATACAGAGTGGTTATTTCCTTTTTGACAAGTTTTTGTTTTTGTGGCATTTAATGTTATATATCACTTATTACTTCCACATGTCCTGACTTTTCGCAGCCTTTAAAATTTTGAACTGTGATTAGACTTAAAAGGGTTAGAAATGAACTCTAATGGCACCAAAACACTATAAACAGTAGAACTTTGGTAATGATTTAGATTATATTTGTTTGCTACATCCTTTAGTTTGCTTTTATATTACTAGTTATTGTAGGTTGCAATGAATTTTGCCACTGCATATTTATTAACTAGTTATGTAGAACTTAAGCTTTTAAATTCTTTTGGCCCAGACAGTGGCTGAAATGGGTTTTTAGTCTGCTGCCCCAATTAATAAACTTCAAATAAATCAGTGGCACAACATAAAGTTTATGCACTGAAATAATGTGCATTGTAACTCAGAAAATGCACTTACCTTTTTTATTTGGATTTTGCATTAAAACTAGATAAAGCAGCAATCAATTTTCATATTATTGAATTCACTTCTGTTGTCAAACTTTCAAATTGGCTTAAGGCAAAATGTGTTACATTTTAATTTTCATAAGAACATTTCAATTTCACTACTTTTGTTTCTTTTATTCAGAATGGAGAAAGATCAGCGATGCTAGTTAGCAGATGCATTAAGGCTTAACTGTCTATCTGAAGCTGTAATTTCTGAGGTATGTTCTGATTTGATTGGAATGTCTGCTGACTACTCATATGTTTACTGCAGTTTTACATTTTATTTTGATAGGCCTTGCTTTCTGGGTTGTTGATCTTATGTCCTGAAGATCCACTGAGATTCTTGGAAGAGAAGATCACGGAGTTAAGAATAAAAGGAATATATAGCTTAGAATGGTAAATAACGTAAAGTTTTTGCTTAAACAGTGAAATCAGAAATGGAATGCTATTTAACAGAATACCTTTTAGATTTGGTGCCATCTGTTGTTGCTGTTCAAGATTACTTCTTTACTGTACACAACCTTCTGCTGTTGTTCTTAATTGGTCATGGAAGCTAAAGTAATGGACTGTAGAGGTTTATATCACAAAGTATCAGTGATTTATATATTTTAATGAATTCAGCTTCCTGAGGAGCGTACATAAGCATCCATTGAAATGGGTAGTTAAAAACATAGATTATGATCTGGCCTCTGATTATAACCTACTTATTTTGTGCTCAAGACATGGATGAGTGGCACCCATGTTGAAGACACACAATATAGGGTTATGATCAGTGACCCGGAAATAAGCATTAAGTATTTTGCTGGCTTTCAGAGCCATAATGCACTTAGTGACCGCTTTCAGACAGTAGTAACACAAATACAGGTCTTACTCCAAGGGGAAATTGGTAGCAGAGTTTAGAAAGCTTAATTTCTGCATTAGGGATAGATTACTGGCATAGATAGCAGGCAGAAATGAAGTTGTTTAAACTCTGCCACTGTCGCTTGCCAGCCTTCACTGTTTGGATTTGGTGCCTGGTGATTTGATCTTAATCATTAAGCTTAGGGCATGCTTAACAATTGTTAAGATCATGTCTAATGCTACAGAAGCATTTAAGTAGTTTGTCTTTTTCCTGATATTGGAACGTAATCACTGTACTGTACTGTATACAGTACAAGATTTTTTCTCCTACAAAATGTTGGTTTACTTTTTATGACAGTTGGTCACCTCAGACAGAAGCAAACCAGCACTGCTGATGCAGTAGGGTCCTGATAAAAGAATGTTGTATTTTACAGTGATTCAAATTAGCTTCTGCTTTTGTGTGGTAACCCCAGAAAATATAGGCGAGAGGACCTAGAGCAGAATGTAGTAACGACCGAGATTCAGAAAGTACTCCTTCAGTGCAGATTAATAAAATTAATTTTACATAACGAGGAGAGTGGGATATACATCCCTTTATGTCTCTGCCACTGGGAAACATTTACTGAAAGCTCTTTCCATTTCCTGCAAAGACTAGCAGGCTGATTGGTGAATTTCAGAGCATGACTGAAATAGATGTTTCATCCTTCAGTGGAAAAATGCATTGTGGTAACGTGTATTTATTTACATATACTGACAACCTCAGTAAGAAATTCAGTCTATTCCATCTTAATTTTTTTAGATAGTGATACTAGCAATGCGGGTGATTCAGAAAGCAATTGCACATTGTTTTTGGTGCAGTTAGTTACATTTGGAGGAACCAATTATTAGCAGTAAAAAAAGGCTAACGAATCTAGCAGTTTCATTTTTCTTAACGATATATGAGAAAAAGGCTCTTAAGTTCATAGGTTCATAGGTTCATACTAGGCTATCTGCCCTAGGGCATTTATAACCCTAGCCAGAGTGTGTTTGGCTTTCGCCACCCATTTTAAATTAATTTTGCTATGCCCTTTTTCGAGGTTAGTATACTGTGCCTCTGTCTAACAGTGATACAGAAGTGATACCCGGGGTAAACCTATGATCTCCCATCCACTCATCAAGATTCCTCTTGAAGAGAGTCAATGAGGGACTCTGCCTAACCTGGACTGGGATTTTATTCCAGAGTGAAGGGAGCCTCTGGATTATGAATCTGTCCCTCCAGCATGTGCTATTTATGTCAGTGCTGAGGTTCAAGTCTCTCGAGCGCGTAGCTCGATGGGATTTGGATTTTCTGAGGTGCAGCATGTCCATTAATTCCGGGCTAGACATGGCTTTATACGTCAGGCACAGATCGCCTCTGAGTAGGCAGAGTAGAGCTGGAGTTTCTTTAACCGGGCAGCATATGGCATCTGTTTGAGCCCTTTGATCCTCTTGGTGAGGTACTTTTGGGGGTCTTTCCAGTTGCTGCAGGTGTCTGGTAAGGTACATCCCAAAAGGGGCATTGTACTCAATTATGGGCCTGATGAGGGATAAGTAAAGAGGCACGATGACCTCCCCTGATCTAGATGTGAATCCCTTCACGATTAGGTGGGCTATATAAAATGTTTTTCTAACCACTTTGGCTACGTGGTTGTCAAATGAGAGATTGCTATCAACTTGGGTCCCCAGGTCCCTAATTACTTCTTCTGTACTTAATGGATTACCACCTATGTGGTAATTTGTGGGCACTTTGTTTTTGCCAAAGGGATGACTATACACTTTTGGCGTTTAGCTTGAGGCCATGGCTCTGGCACCAGTTGTCTGTTTCTATGAGGCCCTTTTGGAGGATGCTTGTGTCGGCTGGAGAGTTGATTATGGCGCCCAGTTTGCAGTCATCTGCGAACTTGGTCAGCCACAGTCCTTCCGTGTTGGCCTGTACCTCCGAGAAATATATACCGAACAAGCGAGGTCCCAGGACTGAGCCTTGTGGGACGCCACTTGTAACTGGTTTGGAGTCTGACATGGCTCCAGCAATTCTAACCATGTGGGTTCTGTCCTTGAGCCAGTTTGTAACCCATCTAGTAACACAGGGGTTTATATTTAAGCTGGTGAGCTTATCTATAATGCCCGAGTGGGGTATTGTATCGAAGGCTTTTGCGAGGTCCAGGTAGGCTGTGTGGACCACCTTCCCCTCAACAATGGCTTTGGTGACTGTTTCAAAGAAATCAACCAGGTTTAAGAGGCAGGCTCTGCCCTTAACAAAGCCAAACTGGGTAGGATCCAGTGTCTGTAGGTCCCCAATATCTTTATTTATGAGGTCCATGATGATCCTTTCCATAGCTTTGCAGACCAAGCTAGTCAGGCTTATGGGGCGATAGTTTCCAGGATCCGTTGAGGCACCACCTTTGTGGAGAGGGACCACTGTTGCTGTACACCACTCTTTGGGTACATATCCTGTAGTAAGGCTGAGATTGAACAGTAGTTTTATGTTTGGGTGTAGCTCTTCTTGTAGTTCATGTAGGACGCACCCCGGGACACCGTCTGGTCCCATTGATGCTGTGTTTTTTGCTTTGGAGAGGGCAGCTCTTACCTGAGCATCTGAGATGTCAGGGGGGCAGCACTCTGCTGGGATAGATATTTGCCCTTTTGGTGGTGGGGGGGGAGTTTGCGCTGAACCTGTCAGCTAGGATGTTGGCAATGTCTGTGGGTTCGGTGTATTTTTTGTCATTTTGGACTAATTCTGAGCATGTCTGGGAATTCCCACCCAGGTTCCTAACATAACTAAAGAAAGCCTTGTGATTATCCTTAGTGTCCTGTGCAATTTTTCTCTCGAAGCTGGCCTTAGACAATTTTATGAGTGCCCGTAGTTTTTTGCTAATACTGATCAGAGATGCCTTCCCTTTTTGGGATTTTGCTCTATCATGTAGTAGCTTCTTCCTTCTGTTGTATAGTTTGTTTATGGCTGGGGTCCACCAGACAGGACGTCTGCCTTTGGAGGATTGGGTCTTGGTTTTATTTGGGATTGCATGATCCATGCATTCCTGAAGGTGTTCATAGAATGTGTTTATAAAGGATTCTGTGGTCTGGGCTGTATTTTCCACAGGCCCAGGGGCTTTGAAGGATGCCACCTCGGTTTTGAGGAGTGTGAAATTTGCTTTAGAGAAGTTTTTCACTGTGGTTTTCAGGGCAGGGGGTGGAGTCGGGATGTGAATATCCAGTGAGATTAGTTTATGGTGTGATCTTACCAGTGAGGGATACACTTCTGGTCTGGAGCACAGAGTCCCCATGTTGGTGATGATCAGGTCCAGTATGTTTTCCCCTCTTGTGGGAGTGGTAACAAGTTGTTCCATAGCATTTGAGTTTATAAATTCTAGGAACCTTTGGGCTAGGGTGTTGGAGCTAGAGTAATGCTCCACGTCTATGTTTGGGTAGTTGAAATCGCCCAATATAATGGTGTTTGGAGAGACCTTCATATTTTCCAGTGTTCTCAGGAAGGCCAAGTGGGGTTCCTGGGTTTGGGAGGGTGGTCTGTAGCAGGCTATAAACTGTAAGGCAGTTTTACCCACTGTTAGTTGCACATAGATAGTCTCTGATGCTTCGTGCTGTGCCACCAACCTGGAGGTGTGGGTATCTTTGATGAATATTGATACTCCCCCTCCTTTTGTGGTTCGGTCCAAGTTTTGGGGCCGAAAGACATGGTATAAGGTATAACCTGGTAGTGCTGGGGTGCTCTAGGGAGCCTTGAACCAGGTTTCTGTTACTGCACAGATATCGATGTTCTCCATGCTAAGGAGAGTTTTGAGTGCATGCATCTTGAGGTTTAGACTTCTGGTGTTGAGTAGCATTACTCTTAGTTTCTTATCCCTTGTGATACCTATGGAGGTGGGTTTGTCTTTTGAGCCTTGCCTAAAAAAGGCACTATGGGGGTAGCAAGAGCCTTTGCCAATATCCGAAAGCCCAGGGGTGACAGGTGCAAGCCATCCCTAGCGAAGCATCGTGGCTTGTCGAGCATGTCATCCCAGGCTGACAGGCATTGGATCCCCTTTGAATGACACCAATACTTAAGCCAATTGTTGAAATTGATCATCTTATCTTCATATTGTGGCATCATTCTTGGTGAAAGTAAGATGCTACTCAAGGTCAGGGTCATACAGGCCTGGGCTACATGCTCAGAGAGCTCCTCTATGTCTCTTTTCATGTAGTCCAGGGAGGTACGTCTCAGGTCATTCACACCAGCATGGACAATGACTGAGTCATATTTGTGCTTGCCTTGGAGTGACCTGAGTGCTTGTGTTATGTGGCGGATCCTAGCGCCTGACAGGCAGCTCCCCGTGACCTTCTCCTTAAGTAAATACTAGGCTAGCTGCCCTTGTGGTCATTTTAAGTCTAGCCAATTTCCCTCAAAGGTAAAAATGAAACCCTGTAGCTTGTGTCTGTGAGGTAGACACCTTAACCACTATGCCAACCCTTGTAACCTTAAAGTTCTACTTGTAACAAGATTATGTCACCCTAGATGGGACTCAAACCCACAATCCCTGGCTCAGGAGGCCAATGCCTTATCCATTAGGCCACTGAGGCCTCACTCATAAACTTATTTGTTAACTAGGTAGGCCCATGGGACATACAGTCCCTTTTCAGTAGTAACTGAAGAGCAATGGATGGATGGCTGAGGGAATCAAACCCTTACCACTAGAATTACAGCTCACAGCCTTAACTTTTACACCAACTGCCAGTTAATTTATAAGGGTAGCCAGAGTGGCTTGTCAGAATTCTGTTGTCAGAACTGCTCTGTTGAGTAAATTAGATTATTTATTTGTTTGTTTGTTTGTTTATTTATCTATTTATTTATTTATTTTAGCATACTAACATCTTCTTTTTCTATTGTATTGCAGTGCTATTTTATAAAGATTTTTTTTCAGTTTTAAAAGTTTTTGGTTAGGGCGGAAAGCAAACCTTTTGTTTCTTTTTGTGTGGCTTAAAGTGGATTAAGTGGTTGCAAATTGCGGAAAAGGATGGAAATTATTATTATTGCTTAAGGCAACGAAAGCACCAAATTTTCTTCTTGAGACATTTGCTAGGGCAGAATGCTATGTGAGTAAATTTTGATTTCCACACCGCACTCACCCTGACTCTCTTTCTATTATAGTCTTAAGTCCAGTGGCTCATGAGTTTTGTGTCCTACCTAATTATTTAAGCCTCTATTAACTGGATATGTTTGCTGGCCTGATGACCATTTTAGCTGCAACTTAACTTCAGAAGCTGCTCCTACTTCTGTCTCATATTACCACTAGTGATTGCTACAAGTTCATACTTAACGGCCCACCCCTTAACATAATTAAACTTCATTAGCCTTCTACATTCGTAGGTTATTACTAAGCAATTAATCATTGAGACTGTAGCCTAGCCACATCAGTTCTCACTGCTTACTACCCCATACCAAGAGGGTTTTTGGGGTGATACCAAGGATATATTTACTGTTATCCAATCATTCATCCAGACTGCATTTGCATCCGGTAAGGGAACCACTTTGTTAAATATTAAGGGGAGTCTATTACAGCAAAGAGGAATTATTTAAGTGAGGTATCTATTTTTATTTTATTTATTTATTTTATTTTACATTTGTTGACCGGGATAGTCCAACTGGATTCATGTCCATTTTCAGCGGAGGCCCGGGGAGAAAAGCTCCAAGGTAAGCAGATACAATAAAAACAATAAAAACACATTGCAAATATGGTATAGACAGAGAATACATAAGCAAACATGAGTAGACAAGTTCACAGGTCAGAGTTACCCCCTGGTGACAGTCAGGAGTAAGTTCAACAGTAATCTGATTAATAGATTTTTCACATTCTTGATGAGTGTTAGCCAGGCTTGTTGCAGTGGCAAAGCCAGTTTAGTGCCAGATGTTGCTTGAGTCTAGTTTTAAATGGGCCTATGGAGGAGAGCAAAGTAATATCAGCTGGAAGTGAGTTCCAGGCTCTGCCTGCAGAGTTTGCAAAGAGGGAATCACTGGCTGCATTGTTAATTTTGATTGTCTGAATTAGTAGACTGTTTGAAGATCGAAGCAGTCGTGGATTGTTGTAGGAGGTGATAAGATTTTTAAATGCTGGAGTATTATCTGGATTATAAAGGATTTTATTAGCCATAATCAGTAGGTTATATTAGATTAGACTGGGTAGTTCAAGCCACCCAAGCTGGTTAAGATTGATGCAGTGGGGTGTCCTAAAAGGCAGGCCAGCGGCAAACCTGGCAATGTCATTATAACAGGTCGAGTACAGTCTTGTTTAGATTAGAGAGTAGGTTGGATGCATATAGAAGTGTTGAACGTAGGTGAGAGCGAGCTATGGCAATTTTGGCTGGAGTGGTGAGGAGGGCTTTTATTCTGTAAAGTGACTCTAGTTTTTTATTGATGGTTTTGATCGATTGGTTTACATGTAGGTCGAATTTTAGGTTATTATCAATAATGACACCTAATAGTTTTGTAGAGGGGTCGGGGGAGATTATTGTGCCATCATTTGCATTTATGATAAAGGTAAAAGCAGCACACCTTTGTGTTGGTGAGAATAACATCATTTTAGTTTTTTTTGGGATTTAGTATCAATCGATGTTCAGAGAGCCAGTTTTCTATAGTATTAAAGGTGGACTGAGTAGCAGACCATAAATCTGTAGGAGATGTAGCTGAGCAAATCAGGGTGGAAGCAAACGAAGAGCTAGCAAGTATGGTAAATGCACAGGCCAGATAAACTTGTATGAAGACAAAACAGCCAGCACCAGGAAAAATGAAGCAGAAGGTGTTTATTATAACCAGACTGGTTTCAGCATATAGCTTTCCTCAGTGGTTTAACATGGTTGGCAGCACAAAAACTGCATTTATATGTAGTCCAGTAAATCAATAATGACATCATTTCCTGTCAAGAAAACATGATTAGGATTTGTAGTAGCACAAAAGTATACAGATTTCATACCAAACAATTTTCTATGGCTGATGAAGGAATATATGAGGATACATAAGAATAAAAATATAAGTTCTAAATACATTACTTATACATTAAACATTTTCCAAAATCTTATTAATAGCAATCCTGATATTAAAGCATGGTCATTTATTTTATATCCAGTAGCGTACACACAAGGTAATATAATAACATTTAATATGGAAGTAGTCAACATGCTTAAAGAAAAGGGATTAATATATTGTTATCAATTGCTAAACTCTGGAAAACCTCTGACAATAGACCAGATTAAACAGAAATTAAATATGGAAGACAGTTCGTGGTTACATGTACAAGAATTAAGACAGTATATATAAGCAAACAAGAAACAATGCAACCATCAATAAGACAAAATGTTCCTAACCTTATAGAACATATAATATTACTAACGAATCAACCCATTACTGGAAAGGGATACTTATCATCTATTTATAAAATAAACAAAAAAAATGCATAATAATAACAAAATATGGAATTATTATAGATCAGTTAATGGACATGTGCCAAATGACAGAGATAAAAAACAAATTCTTCTCTCTCCAAAGCAGACATCACTTTCATTACATTGGAGACTTTTTACATGGCAATTCATACACAGATCTTATGTAACCCCTCATAAAATGGAACTTATGTTTAAGAAAAATATTGGCTGCTGGAGATGTGATTTATCAATAAAAGCTGACTGGCAACATATGTTCTACGAATGCCATTTGATTAAACCATATTGGGATAAAATAAATTATTTTCTGCAAATGGTATTCAATGATAAATTCCAGATTTCCAAATCTATTATTTTGTTTAATGCACCTGTACCTGACTGTGTGCCAAGAACAAAATATGTAATCTTATGGACTCTCCTAGCTATTGCAAGGAAGAACATTACATCAAACTGGAAATCCAAAGCTTCTCCAACTTTTAAGCAATTCATGATTATGGTGTCAGCAGTATCGCAATTGGAAATGAACACTATTAAAGGAAGAACTGAAAGAACTACATCATTATACGTAGCATGGCAAAAAGTAACTGAAATACTGGAGAATAATGACTGCAGCAGATTATAATCAGGAAACAATTGTATAGAAAGTCAATTATATGTCAACAATAGACACCCTTGTAAATACTTTATTTTGGTTTTAATGTTTGATATCTGTTTAGAGGTTTTAGCCTACCTTTTTAAATAATTTGTAAATACTTCATTGTCATAAATAACCTGCATTCATGTTTTCTTGTTTTTGGAAATGAATAAAAATATTAAAAAAAAAAAAAGAAAACATGATTAAAAAATAGTGCAAAACAATTATATACAATAATAATGTGAAAAATAAAAGAATGTGCATAAAAAGCAAACAAAATGTAATGAAAATATATATTGCAATATTCCACTCAAAAAGTCACAAGCAAAAACCTACTATAGACAAATAAAAATATTATAATTTGTCGTTTAAACATGGTGGAAAAAGACCACCCAGTTTGACAATCCATTTCTTTTCCTTAATATTTAGTAGGTTATGCCACCCTGTTTTAAAGGATTTGTTTCCCAATATTCTATCTATGATAGTAAATGAAAATTTGACTGTATTATGAATTAAGCAATGTTTGTACAAGGCATTGGTCATTCTGGCATTCCTGATGTCCCCTAAATGTTCCAACATCCGGAATCTAAACTATCTGGATGTTTGTCCAATATAAAATGCTTGACAGGTACATGTGGCTAAATAGATGACCCAATCCGTTCCACAATTGGCAAAGCAATAGATGTCAAATAGTTTGCCTGTATTCTTGCTAGTGAAGTTCTTGGTCTTAAAGACATATTTGCAAAAGGAACAATGTCCACAGGGGTAACACCCAACTAGTTTCTCCCCTGACAAAGTCGTTTGGTGATAGATGACCTCCTGACGCATAATCTTTTTATAGTGTGAAAAATGGGAGCCTAGTGTTTTCCCCTTTTGGTATGAAAACTGACATCTATCACCCAACCAATCATCCAGTCGTGTGTTAGTTTTAAGTATATTCCAATGTTTATCAATAATCACAATGAGATGCCCAGTGTTCCTACCAAAGGTGGTAACCAACCTGAGAATATCCTGGTTATTCCTGGTATATTTATCTTTATATGTCAGGAGGCTGTCCCTTGGTTGGTTATGAGCCCATAATAATGCTGATTTTACATTGTGTTGGCTGTACCCCCTATTCAAAAATCTGTTTGTTAGATCCTGATGACAATGAGTAAGGTCCTGCTGTGAGGAACAAATTATCTTAATTCTGAGAAACTGGGATTTGGGAATGTTATTAATAATATGCTTAGGGTGGAGACTTGAGGCATGTAACAAACTATTATATTGGGGATACTTCCTATAGACCGTAATTCTTAAGGTGTGATCCGGTTTACGCTCTAAGTGTACATCAAGAAAGTTAATTTCATTAGCATTGTAGTTTACAATGAATTCTACCCCCCATTTGTTACAATTTAGATAATCAACAAATTCCTCAAGATATTCAATGCCCCCTCTTCATACAAGCCAACAATCGTCCAAGTAGCATCGCCAAATGTCAATCTCAGGTAGGTACAAATTGGATAAATCATTATAGATGATATGTTCCTCTACATACCCCATGTATAAATCAGCATAGATGGGAGCAAAAGATGCACCCATGGCTGTGCCCTGAATCTGCCAATAACATTGGTCTTGGAAATAAAACACATTTTTAGTGAGTACATGTTCAGCCATGCAAATTAGAAGAGTGTTAAAACCTGGCTGTAGATATTGATTTTGTTGAGCCAAAACTCCAATGCCATCAACCCAGCCCAATGGGGAATGCAGGTGTAGAGTGATTTAACATCCAATGTACACATTAACCAATCGGGTTCCAATTGAGAATCAGAGACTATTTGCAAAAATTCAGTCGTGTCTTTTAATCTGGCCCTAATGTGTGGTAATAAAGGTTTTAAATACTCAGTCAAAGAAACGGACAGAGGTTCTGTGAGTGAGCCAATTCCAGAAACAATCGGTCTACCAGGAGGTGTTTTGAAAGATTTATAAATTTTGGGCAATAGATATAAATATTGTTTACCTGGGTCCTGTACAATCAAATGAATTTTAGTTTTGGCAGTAATGATCCCTTCCTCGACTGCAGATTGTAGAAAATCATCTATATCCTTCATAAAGTTAGGAGTGGGGTCCAAGGGCATGTTCAAATAATGCTGAGAGTTAGACAACTGTCTAATTCCCTCTGCCCAGTAATAACTGGAGTCCATGACCACAACTGCCCCACCCTTATCCGCAGGAAGAATAATGATATCAGTATTAAATTTAAGGTCCTCTAAAGCCTGTTGTTCCTTTCTATTCAAATTCTGTCGCAGGATGTTCCCAGAGCCCAAATTATGATGTAAATCCTTTATGACAGCTTGCTGGAAAATGGCAACATGTTTATCCATTGGTGGATTGAAATTAGATGGTAAAAAACAGAATTCAGCGGATCGTTGAGAATGATCCTGTTGATCAAAAAATAATTTGAGGTTAATTTTTCTACAAAATGCCAAAATATCAGAAATGAATGTACTCTCATCCACAAAATAGCCAGGAATAAAACCAAGACCTTTATTTAACAGTGATTCTTTAATAGGTGTTAATACAAAACTGGATATGTTGTGCACATTAGAACAAACAGGATTCATTTCACAAAGGGCTGAAAAAGGTCCTCTAAGGTTTGTACCCCTGTGTTTACGCCCCCCCCCCCGTGTCTCCTGCCCCTAAAGGGAATTCTGGGCTACGATCTCTTTTGGAAACAAGAGAATCATTGTTGTGGGTGGTTTCTGTGTCGGTAGTAGAGGATTCCTCCCCCGAAGTTGTGCCCTGTGAGGTACCTTTTTTCAAAATAGACAGAGGCCTCTTTTTGCGTGTAAAATTGGAATTCCTGGGATTCCTAGTACCCTCAGTAAACCTGACACTTCTCTGTGATTCAAAATGTTTCCCTCTCTCATAATCTTCCACATCCCTGTAAAATTTGTGCAATTTCATCTCCTTTAAGCCATTCTCAAAGGCGATCAACTCCCTGGATAGTTTACTCAAATTTTCTTTAAAATTGGGTAAATGTTCATATTCTTTCAATTCATCACAAATTTCTTGTACATCACAAATATTGACCTGTATAGTCCTGTCATAATAGGAAGCTAATATGTTCACAAAGGACATGGAGGCATTCTGTTGTGCCAAATTCCATTCCTTTAATAGTGTTTCATCTGGTTTACCAACCAGGAGTTGTTGTTTTATTGTAAGACCTTTGGGGGTGATATTACGATTTTGCTAGTCTTTGAAAAGCCTGGAATGCCAAATATTGGTACGTAAGATTTTAACTTGCTTCCCTAGTTGAGTAAATAAGAGACTACAACTGCCAACTGGATCAGTTATATTATTTTGCTTGGAGCCATTGTTCAATTCTATTCCAAAGACTTGGATGTCTTCCTTGTCTGCACATAGCCCCTGAAGTAATTTGTTGAGATCCATGGCAATAGGTTGTCTAAAAGGCTAATGTCAAATGTGATGTAAATCTTCCCAGATGTGAGAAATTACACTGTAAAAAACACTGAAAGTGCAACTAATCCAGAGGGTGGATGGCCATGGTTCCCACTGAAAAGTAAATAAAATGATAGTATCAAATATGTATCACAGAGAAGTACCCAGATTCCACCAGAGGGTCCAGATGTCCCCAAATATACACTGTGAAGGATAATATCGTGAAAGTCAAAGTCCAAAATGCAAATCAATGTGAATACTTGAACCACACTTGATAAGGGGACCAGAATTCCGGAGCTGAGTGATAGTAATATGGCACCTGACCTGAACACAAAATTTACAAAACAGCCAATCACAAAAAATTTTTTTACAAAAAAATATGTGTAAGGGGGAACCTAGTCAATAGGCATATGTCCTCAATTGTGGATAGTAGACAAATACTGACTAATGCAAAAAGACCCTGATATCTGGTTCAAAACCTGTGTTGATGCAGTACTTGTACCCAGTGATAAAGATTAGTAATATTAAAAAACTGGATGACCAAAAAACTGATTGTATAAATTGTATGGGTTCACACACACACAGGAAATAGCCAGTAGTTAGTTACAAAAAAAACAACCGATAATTCTCAGACCAAAATGTATGTCTGCCCCAAAAAATTATAGGGCACCCAAGTCTGAATAATGATAACCTGACCAAATAAGATGTCAATAAGAATGCTAATGTTAGGAACCCAATAATAGTGGTATACTCCAATGTAAAAAAACAGATGGAGAGGAAATTTGTAAATAATGATACAGTACAATAAATCAATTACTGTATACTTCAAATGTGGAACCCAGTCAGAGCAAAAAATATAAGAACAAATGTATTACTCAAAGAAATGAGTATATATAGCTGTTAACAATTGGAAACTAGGAGAGTATTAAAAACTAAAATTATAATCTTTGTTATGAATATAAATTGTGTCAAACAAGTGAAAATGAACACATTTAACTGTCATTCATAAATATTACAGCAAATACTTTGAAAAGAGTCTCCCAGTTGGCATAAATGTAAGGTATGGTCTAATACAACCCCTATTGTCCCTAAAACAATGGTATATAGCTGGGATCCTAGAGTAGTTTAAAATAATAAAGTAAGCTTGGAAAACGCTATGTTTTTCCTTTGTGAATATCCATACACATCGATGAATTCAACCAATAAATATGAAGAGACTGATTCTTCTGATCGAGTCCTAAATAGGTGTGTACCAATATAAACACCTATTGTCCCCAAAGAACATATACAGACATCTACATAGATGTTATAATATAAATATACCAAGAATCAAATATGATTACCAATCAAGAGTGAAACAACGTTATGGTTTTGTTGTAAAAATTGGTAATTAGTTATCAATGCCAAAGCCCATAAGTGAACCGGGAATAAACCGGTGCATCTATAAAAAGAGACACAAAAAATATGTCCCTATTTGTAAAAAAATCATGAACACATTCCCTAGTGTCCCAAACATATATGTAGGTCCATATTGATGTCAAAAATGGAAAAAAAACAAAAACGATTGTTCAAAAGATGGAACGCTGATTTAGTTCTTCACAAGGAAAATGGTGGATGAATGTCACAGCTAACACCTTGGAAGAAACCAGAGATGAACCGCTGCATAAAAAAGGCGAATGCTTCCAAAATATATCCCTATTGGTAATAATCACTGTAAAGTTACCTTATTGTCCCGAACCAACATGTACATAGATCCACATAAACATAGGAATACTATCTTACAAGAATATCGCGCAATTACTGACCAGAATGGAGCCACTTGTTCAATTTGCAAAGTAGACACTGAAAATAAAATATACCAGCCCAAACATGTAGGGAAACAAAAAATCCGATCAAGATCAAAGGTTCCTACAGACGCTTGTGGTGTAATCCAATAGAAATGGCAAAACGATGGCAAGGCAATTGGTGCTTCAATCTGCCTTGGCGTATACGATATGTGCCGTTTAGCTGCAAAAGTTTACAAAGATCCATCACATACTAAGCGAATGAGTCCAAGGTGAAAATCACCTGACAGTAACAGTACCGGGCGATGAAGTCTTCACAGGAAAACCATGTAGATAAAACAGGACAGAAACAGGGTGAGGAATCCTCCTCTACCAAAAACCAAACCACACCACAAAATGGTTACTGCTTCAAAAGTTCCAAAACCAACAGCCAGCTAGGAAACAATGCAAGCAAATGAAGAGCTAGCAAGTACGGTAGATGCACAGGCCAGAGAAACTTATACCAATAAAGCAATAATGACATCATTTCCTGTCAAGAAAACATGATTAAAAAATAGTGCAAAACAATTATAGACAATAATAATGTGAAAAATAAAAGAATGTGCATAAAAAGCAAACAAAATGTAATTTTCCATTCCTAGCTTGCCTGTATTTAACATGATCTTGGGGGTCTTTAGTAGGGCGCCATAGAGCACAAAATTTGTTTCTACTGGTAATTTTTAGTCAAGACTCTTTAGAAAGCCATGGTGCAGTTTTTGCTTTTGTTCTATTTGAACGGGCAGGTGCATGCAAATCAAGGATTTTAAGAAATTTGTTGTTAAAATATGCAACTGCCTCCTCTAAGGGGAGGTGTTTTAGAATACACCAATTACAGAGTTAAGTTCCTGTTGGAATTTGGCAGGGTGAAAGTCTTTTTTGTTTCTAACTTTTCTGAGTAAAAGTTGTTGGGCATTAATGGCTTTTTGCTTAACTATATAAGTGAGCTAGTTGTCACTTAGGTCATTGGGGAGGGTACCAGCGGCATACAGTTGGGGTTACTATTTACAAGTACCCAGTTGAGTATGCTTTCTTTTTGGTTGGGTTTATCTAGCCTGGTAGGGGTGGTTATGATTTCTGCAAGTGCGTGCAGGTTATTATGGGGTAGATGGGGATTCTGAGGAACAGGTGCCCCAGTCTATGTTAAAATCTCCGAGTAGTAGGGTTTCTTGGGGGTAATGACATGATAACGAGTGTAGGGTATCTTCAAGTGTGGCTATATTATTACCTGGAGGAATATACATGCAGATGATGTTGATGCATTTACTTTTGTTAAGTTGCAATCTAGTGGCAAGAATTTCGGAGTTATTAATCTGAGGTGGTTGAGTAACATCTATGGTCACATTCAACTCAGATTTGTAGAGTATAGCTACCCCACCCCCCCTGCCTGGAAACACGATCCAGCCTGTGTATGTTATACCCAGGTGGTAATACTTCATTGTTGGTAGTGTTAGGTTTTAACCAGGTTTCAGATAGAGAATATCAGGGGAGTGGACAGCCAGGAGTGCATGCAGTTCATGTACCTTGTTATTAATGCTTCTAATATTGAGATGACAGGCCAGGAGAGAGTTAGTTGTTCTATTGATTATAGTTTTATAGCTTAGGTTACAAGTAGAGGGGGTATATATATCAGAAGTGGATGGACCAGTGTTGGGGTGAATATCCCCACCGAGTGTTAGGCTAGGTCGGTGCTTAGTGATAAGCTTCAGGAGTTTGTAGTATTGTCTAGATCTAGGGTTAATGTGCCAGGGGTTGATATGCTGAAAGAGTGAACAAGATGTTGAGTTGGACCCATTATTATTAGCATGGTTGAAGGTGGGATAGTTTACAGCTGGGGTGATAGTATGGCCTTTTGGGTACTGATAATCAATGAGAAACTGGTTTTCATACTAGGTGAGTAAGCAAGTGGCCAGCAGAATGGGTAGTAAAGAGGAGTATAGCATTATTTGAGGAGGGGTATAGTAGTTAGGATCTGTTGTTTGTATGGCACAACAGCAGAAGATCTGATGGTGAATTCAGAGGTAATAGAGTAGGTGGAGAAAGTATGTTAGGTGAAAGCTGATGTTATAACAGGGGGTGTAGCTGAGTAACTGTAAATTTAATGGTACTGGGGGAGGGTGGAATTTGGGGCAGGGAGGGGCACAAAGTGAGCCCGTGCAGGGTGAGTGCAAGTGGAGCAGGGCTAACACTGCCGCTCAGGAAAGCGAGCAGGGCTAACACTGACTTCAAGTGGTTTCTTAGGCTTCCTGGAGCCGTATGGTATGTATTTAGTGTTAACTTAATGGCTGTGATCTATCCTGCCAGCATATTCAGTTATTGTTACAATGAAAGTTAAGTTTTTTAGTATGACTGCTCATGGTGTTGCTGGTTTTACAAATAAGAAGGAGGTCACTCAAAATGGTCTTTTGAGACTTTGTAGGCAAGGCAAAGGGCACTTCTAAGTAGTCTATATGAGAGACAGAAAAGATATAAGCTTTAAGGCATTCTGCATAGATAATTGAGCTGAAACCCTTGATCTTCTTGATGGGAAAATGTTGGGGTCCTTCAGATTGGATCATGTGTCTAGTTAGGTGTGTACCATGGGGAGCATTGTACTCCAATATGGGCCTGATAAAGGAGAAGGAATAGAGAGTCATGGCAATAGCTGGGCTAAACAGAAGGGTTTTCTAACAACTGTGATGACTTGATGGTTGAAGGACAGCCCATTATCAGCAAATGTGCTCAGGTTTCTGATAACTGTGTCTGCTTTTAGTAGGTTCCATTTAATGTAGAATGACCGTGGGTGTTACTGTTTGCCAAACAATATGATACTATACTTTTTAGCAATTAGCTTGAGAGCATAGTCATGGCACCATTCGTTCATGTATGTTGATCCTTGCTGTAGGATCTAGGAGTCCCCTGGGAAGTTGACAATGGTTCCAAGATTACAATCTTCAACACGCTTGGTCAGCCAGAGGTCTTTGACATCAGCTGTGATGTCAACAAATTAAAAAAACAAACCGGAACAGCCCCAGTACAGAGCCTTGGAGGACACCATTGGTCACACACCTTTTCAAGGAGAGTGCATCCCCAGTCTTAATTTGCTGGATTGAGCCAGTTTGATATCCATCATGTTACATAAGGGTTTACATTTGGTTTGATAAGTTTATCTCTGATACCTTAGTGAAGAATTATGGTAAAATGTTTAGGTCAGCTGAAGTTAGCTGGGTGTACAAACTTTCCTTCATCTAAAGCCTTAGTTGCTTTGACCAGGTTAAACAAACAGGGCCTACCCTTTATAAACCCAAACTGATTTGCTTAAAGGGACTTTAGACTGCCAATGTCTATGTTTATGAGATCCATAATGATTGGTTTCATTGTCTTGTGAGGCTTATGGATCTATAGTTACCATGATCAGTGTTAGAAACTCTCTTGCATAGGGGAATGACCACCACAGTTCTTTAAGCCTCCGGCACAAATAAATGAAATGCTGAGGTTGAACAGATTGAAGAGTGGGTCAGCAAGGCAGTCCTTCATACTGGCAAGGAATTGCCCCCAACACATTGTTGGGCCCCAATGAAATACTATTTTTTTTCTTTATGCTTTTTGCCCCATACTTGCTGATGATCAAGCTTCCCCAACAGGACTAATTTTTCAGATCTATCCAAGGGCCATCATTTAGACAATCATAAAGGTCACATGTGCCCTCACTGGGCATATGACAATGAGGACATTTTATTTGGTGTAACCCTTCATTTGCATTAAGAAGCTTGCCTCCTTCATTCAAAAGGACTGCTACAACTTATGACCAGTTCTGCTCCTCCAATAGGATGGGCATTCCCATCCTCCCAGCTAGCCCAGTCAAGCTTCCGCCCTACTGATCAAACTCTAGCCACCTGGGTCATAGTCAGGCCTTTATACATCTGTGCCACTGGACTGGCTATAGTTAACTGGCATTTTTCACATCTGAGACAGCCTTTAGGATTTTTTCAGGAGTGATGATTGGAGAGGAGACTGATAAAGGGCCAGCAGTGCTTCAGGGGCAGAGTAGGTGAAGCTGTTATGCATCAACTCAGAATAGTGCTGGGTATTGTTTCTAAGGTTTCTGATAAATTGAAGAAGGGCTTGTGATCCTCTTTAACAGAAGAGACAATTTCGACTTCCTAATTGCCTTTGAAAGACTTTATTTTGTTTTTAAACTCTTTAACGTTTTGAATTTAATTTTGAGGTGGGATTTGTCATTTGTGATTAGGAGAAATGTTTTTTCTCATTATAGAGATTTTGTGTATTCTAGGGTACCACCAAATTGGATTTATTCCTAAATATGGTACTGTGTTTTTTTACAGATCAGAACTGATGTCATGATGCAGGTATTGAGGTGAGAATAGAACCTTTCCTTGAATGTAGCAGTGAGTGCTGTACGGTCTTCAAGGGGATGGGGTGCTTGAAACTCCTCAGGGGTCAACATTTTAGGTCCGCCTATAGCTGAAATAACTTTGCCTTAGAGAAATCTCAGAAGGTGGTAGAGTTTATAAAAGTTTTGGGCTGGGTTCTAATAGTGAGTAAAGATCAGCCGTAACTGGGGAGGGTGTAATCATAGGTGCAGAGAGTATTGGTGCTATATTTCTAATGATCAAGCCCAAAATATTTGATCCCCCTGTAGTATTGTGTACAATCTGGTCCAGTGAGTTAATATTAATG
Source organism: Protopterus annectens (assembly GCF_019279795.1). Lineage (NCBI taxonomy): Eukaryota > Metazoa > Chordata > Ceratodontiformes > Protopteridae > Protopterus > Protopterus annectens. Next base: position 1,152,457,824 of record NC_056745.1, on the reverse strand, counting down.
AAGACTGAGAAGCATTTTGCATATTTATTTGCAGTAGTATATGTATCAAGAGTAAATAGATGGATAATTGAAATCTTAGAGTATAGTAGTGTTTGGTTTGATAGCATAGGACTGCAGCTTATTTATATATGCCTTTTAAGTTGTGGGTGACATAGATGGGGTTCTGTAGTTGGACAGGAAGTGGTAAGGGTCTTATAGCTACTAGGATGTGAAGGAATTCATGGTCATTATCTGCTTGTATAAGCCCAGAGGTGAAGAATTTGTGGAGGTATAGTGACACACCACCACTGTTTACAGAGGCACCCTCAGTAGGGTATCTGTACATGTGATGTGCATTGAGCTGTGGAAGTGAAAGTGTGTTATTACTGCACTAGAACCATGCTTTGGTAATAATGCAGATGTCTATACTTTTTTAGGTTTAAAAAGGCTTCTAAGGATGTCAGTTTTTTAGCTAGGCTTCTGGCACTGCTACCAAATTATCTCTTGGTTGGTTTATGTAAGTTGGTAGGTGGAGCAGGTTGACATTACCTGGAAAGTCATTATGGGGGTAGAGAAGATCCTGGCCAGTATGCAAAAGCCCTGGGATGAGAGGTGCAGGCCATTAATGGCAAATTGGGTAGGATAGTCAGCCATCTCATTCCAAGATGACACACTTTGGATCCCCTAGAATTACATCAGCAGCTGAGCCAACTATCAAAGTCAATCACCTCTTGATTATATTGTGCCTTTATTCTTGGCGAAGGCAGGATGCTGCTCAAGACTAACTTTATACCTGCCTTGGATGTATACTATGAGAGCTCTGTCATGGCTGTCTTCATAAATCCAAGGATTTGTATCTCAAGTCATTCACACCCACATGAATAATGACCATATCATAGGAGCATCTAGGATGAAGAGAATTGACAGCCCTACACAGCTGCCATATCCTGGCAACTGACAGGCAGCTTGCTGTAACCCATTCTTTGTCAAGTCTTGTGAGCGGAGTATCTGTGTATCTGTATGTTTTACTATGTAGTCATTTAGGACTGGGAGTGTTCCTTGTATTTTGGCTGGCTTATGATGTCTTAAGGGTTCAGATAAGCTCATATGATGACTTCTCTGAGTAGGGTTTTTGATAAATGATGATAAAAGAGTGGTATGAGAAGTTATATTTTGCCTTTGAGGTTTGGAAAGAAAGACTTTCAAAGTGTCACAGCATAAGAGGGCTTCTTTTTACATGAATAACATGCGATGACAAGGTAGGTGTGAACATTAACAACCTCGTGGGTACTGTGCGTATGTTTGGATGAGAGGCTAGCATTCAACTTTACCTCTCACATGTACTGTAGTGACAGTAGAAGTAAATCCTTGCCAGTGAGCATTAAGTAGTTACAGCACAATAAAGTACAGGAAAGTGGTCTATGAATCTATTACCTTGGCAAATTCATGAGCAGCAAAGACTATTCTTTTGTCCAGTACTCAGGAGAAAAATCAGCTGCACTTGTTCTGGTAATTGCAACACTGCTTTTGTGATATACCGTGCACAGCATAAAGGCTGCAGTTGTTTTTACTTAGGGAAAACTGTGAACAACTATAAAATCAAGGTGGCACACTATCTGTCCGACAAGTCTAGAGAGCCTCACAAAACAACTAGCGAAGCACTGCCATGATTTCTCAGACCATGGTGGTTTCCATTTCCATATCCTGGACAAACTCACTATGGGTCAGTCATCATCATGCCGCTTTTTACCATTTTTCTACGTAGGGTTGGGGTATTGTGTTAACTGTTGTCATCTCTCTCAATTCAATGCCACACTTCTGCCTTCTTCAACACTCATGTCTGACTATCACAGATCTTCTTTCACACAATCCATCCACCTCTTTGCTGGATGTCCTTGTTTCTTCTAACCTTCCTTTTTGTCCCAAATCTTCTTCACCAGATTGTCTTTTGCTTTTCTGCACGTGTCCGAACCACAATAATCTGTTGTCTTTGTTCTTTCCTGCAATTGGAGCTAATTTGGCTTCTGCTCTTATGTCCTTATTTCTTTGTCTGTCCTACAGTGCACATCCTACCACCCTTCGCAGGCACTTCATTTCCATCATCTCTAGCTTTCTCGTCTACTCTACCTTTATTGCTCAGGTTCCTGTACCATACAGTAGTACTGGTAACACCATTGTCTTGTACACCTTAGTTTTCAGCTTCTTTGGGATTCTTCTGTCATAGACTACACCTGAGACTCTATGCCAGTTGGCTGCAGCCCCCCTGATTCTAGCTTTGACGTCTTCATTCAGACTTCCCTTCTTCTCAACCACCCCTCTTAGATACTTGACGCTATTAACCTATTTAACTATCTTCCCTTCAGTCTCAATTCTCAGCTTCTTCTGATTTCCCCAATTTGCTGTCATTACCACTGTACTATCTGTGCTTAGTTTCATCCCATGTGCCATCAGTTTTGTATTCCATTCCCCTGTCATTTGCTGAAGTTCTTGCTCAGAGTCTGCCTGTAATGCCACATCATCTGCATACAGCATCTTTCTTGATCTGTCCCCTTCAACCTGTTTGCTAATGTAGTCCATCACCAGTATGAACATCAGTGGGTTCAGAGCTGAACCCTGGTGCACACCCACTCCCATTGGGAGTCCCTCTATGAGATTGAATACTGTTCGTACTTGAGTCATTAATCAATCAATCAATTAATTGATCACTATGGGCCAATGCCATCCTAAAAAAAAATGGAGTTACTCTGGCAGATCAGGCTGGGTGCCCATCACCACCCTGGTCTAAACTCAAGCATTTCCATTAAAAGTGTGCTTGCACTCAGGAAATTACACCATAAACCACACAGCTAGAACAACTGTACCGTTTAATCTAGGATTTGGATATAAACTGTTAATTAACTGTAATCACTGCTGTTAATTTGAAAAAGTCAATCAAGAAATTAGATTTGCAAATCACTGCATCTACCTGGTATGGTTTATCTGGTGAACTAGTAACATGGGAAACAAGCCACTCTGTTTATTTATTTTTTTGTACTTTTTATTTTTTTATTTGTGATCTCAAGATATGTACAAATTTAAACAATATCTGCCCTGAGTTTGAAAATACTTTTTACCTTATGATGTGCACAAAATTAAGCAGCAACTTTCTGTTATTTGAAAAAAAAGTTTTCTACTACTCATTTGGGACTTGGGCTTTCCTTTCATTGTTAGGAGTGAGAGAAGGGGGGCAGGCACTAGCCTCCCATTTGTGATTGACAGCACACATCCGTACTGTTTACATTAGCCTCTTCCATAGTCTAACCCCAACCTGGGCCCAGTGGCACCCCCCCCCTCTTAGGAGATTGGGTTAACTGCCCTTCCACCTGATCCCCCCACTTTCCAGCCTTTTATCTACCCAGGCACAGAACTATCTAGCCTTCTTTTGCACTGATCTCACCACCTGAAACCTGAAGAGAGGAAAAGTCTAAACAGAAGAGCCTTCACTCATTGCTAAACTTATGATGAAGCTTGATAGTAAAGACCCCAGACTGGAACACCATAGAACCATGCTCTGAGACCAGGAGCATTCTCCCTCTCACTGCACCTACCTCACAACAACCAGGTATGCATAATCTAGCCACCTGGTCTTCATTTCACAAATTTCTGTAATTTACAGCACAATGAAAATTGTTATCCCGGGCCACCACTTCTGTGTTTTTTACACAACAGGCACAGTTTGTCTATGCTCAAAGAAGAGTTTTCATATACTCTGCAGTTTACCACTCGGTGGAATTTTATTCCATGGCACAGAAAGACTATACAAAAGGTTCTGAGGTCTCATAATTTAGTTACATTTTCCTCCTACTTCTGCGCATCCGAGCTCTGTAAAATTACGCACTGTGACTTGCTTCCACTGTAAACTATTTCTCTTGATGCATGTATTCAAAAAAATGGGAGTCACCTAGTTTAGTGCTAAGTGACTACCTCCAGTGCATATAAAAAGGTTTGTCTTCATCAGGAAGAAGAATTGAGACTGGTCACATTAATCATGTATGTGAGCCTCTTATAAGCAGGCACTGTAAACCATATTGTTATACAAGCGAAGATTAGTCTTTCATAATGTATTAAAACAGATACATTCTCTATAAAAGTGGACACGGTCTGTCATGTTACATGTGATGCAACCACTGAAAAAGACAAGTCAGACTAGAAAAAGTTCTATAATAAAGCTTTCATAATTAGCTCCAAGCAATATGAGCCCCTAGGCAGACACAACAAGGCTAATAAAGTCTGGTGATAGTCGCATAAAAGCAGGCATTTTCAGTGATCAAACTGTAAAACAACTCTGTTAGATAGACCTGGTGAATCTTAGGCCAAAGGGTTTTCTTAAATATAGTTCTATAGTGGTAGCTCATGGTGTGTCATCATCTTTTGTTTGTTAAAAATAAAAACCTTTTAATTAAGAATGAGATTCCACAGACTGCTGATCTGGTAAACCCTTACAGGTCTTTCAGGAATAGTCAAATAAGGAACTACATTTTTAGTTTTGGAATTGGATTCTTGTTTTTCCATCTCCCAGATTCTCCTGTAATCAGCTCCATTGGACCCTCCCACCTTTGTCTGTAACTGCCTTTAAATAACTGACCTGCTTAATGTAATGTATTAGAACAAGAACACTTGACCATCTACCTACTTAATTGAATAAACTACTTGAAACTTCAAAAGGCATCTTTAGTCCTCCCACAGGGAGGGTATCAGAGCGAGAGAGTCTCCTAGTTCTTCATCTTAATTCCTGTTGAAGTAGCTTATGCTATATAGGTTATATCCTGCATAGGATATAACATCTGGCCAGCTTTCAAAGCTTCAGGACACCTTCTGCTTGAGGTGAGCTGACTAAAAAGACAGGTTTGGGTACCATCCCTTAAGAACTTTCCTGACACCAAAGAGAGTGCTCCTTTATGGGCTTTTAAGGATCGATGGTCGGCTTGTGCTGTTCCATTGCTGGGCAGATAAGTTCCCTTTTGTGAAAAAAACTTCCAAATATTATTTTGTTTAGTTTCATGTTGAGAAAAGTATGTAATAAACTACAAATATGAGTTTTTATTGACTGTCATGTGACTTTGTGCTCATATTTTTAAACGGGAGCTCACTTTTGTGTTTGAAAATTTGTAAAGTGGATTTAAACATTCTAAAACCATTTTTTCTGTGTAGAAACTGTTTAAATTAATTTTTGGGGCTGGTAAAATGTATTGAGTGCTTTTTACTGTGTTTTTTATTGAGAAAAGTTACTTTATACTACTTTTAACATTTTACTGGCTTGTGATGCTTAACTTCTGTTGGAAAGAAGTAGTATTTTCAGCTTGTCCATAGAAAAAACTACCAGTCCCACAGTTGGTCCTTTTTCCAGACACAAAAAGGAAAAGTTAATTAAATGGGTCTATATTACCTTGTTGAAAGGCATTTTCATTGAATGCCGTTTCATCGACACACAACAGCAAAGTCCCAAAACTCCAAGCAGCCACTTCAGCGAATTTTTTTCCCAGGGGAAAAAAAGCTTGGCCGTTGTTGGGAATTTGCCCTTTTCTCCACTGTAGTGCGATCTCGGAGTTGATATTTTTAATAGGTGGGGTGGGGGGCATGGCTCTCCACTTTCTAGGGTCTAAGAGTTTGTTTGGTTGACCAATCGATTTTTTTTCCCTTGGGGAAAAAATTAGCTGAAGTGACCGTTCAGAGTTTTGGATGTTCGCTGTTTGTGTAGATGAAAAGACGTTTGATGAAAACATCTTTCAATCGGGTAATATGGGTCTATATTATAGCACTGAAGTTTCAAAACTTTGAATGCTATAATATCGATCCGTTTTTGTCGAAAACTCAAAATAGCGAAGCCACGGAACTTCAAAATCTTACCTAGGGTAAGATTTTGGTTGTCTGTTCCATGGCTTTGCTATTTTCTCTACTGTGGTGGGAAGGTTATGGACCAGGTTAAGGTAAGTATGTGAATGGAGGTTATGGACTGGGTTAAGGTAAGTGTGGGAACGGATCGGGGTAAGGTGAGTGTGCGATAGTTAGGGACATTAGGGTATGGGAGCTGGTAAGGTGAGTGTGCGGTAGTTAGGGGCTTTAGAGGTAGGGAGCAGGTAAGGTGAGTGTGCTGTAGTTAGGAACTTTAGGGTTAGGGTTGGGTTAAGGTGAGTGGATAGGTAGTAGTGTAGGGTTAGAATTATGGTTTTGTTAAGTGTATGTGTGTGGTTTATTTATTTTGGTGTGGTTGTGTTGTGTGTATGTGTTTCGGAACAGAACATTTTTTCCCTGGGAAAAAATTTGCTGTTCCATGTGTTCGATATTTTATGGTTTAGATAGTTTAGGTACGATGAAATAACATTCACTATTTATATAGTATGATAGGGTAATATAAACGTGGTAATATAGACCCAATTAAATAACTGCTGCCACTACAGCAAGCTAGCAGTTTGCCTAAGACATAGGTGAGTGACTTTGCTGTTGCCAAAGCTGGTTCCTCAGACCACTCATCTTTTTCCTTGTATCTCTGTCTTGTATTGCCCATACAAACACTATGGACCAGGGGTTAGCTATGTCCTCTGTGGCTGTTGGGGTCCCCTCAGTGAGCAAGTGGGGGAGGTTGGCATAATGGTTAAGATGTTTACCTTACAAACACAAAGTGCATGGTTTGATTCTCACATGGGGTAATTGGCTAGTTTTAAAATGGCCCACTATGGCAGTTAGCCTAGTGCTAACCTATGAATCTATGAACCTATAAGGGAGATCCACCTTTGTTGGTGTTGGGAGAAAGGGCAAGAAGGGTGCCTCTGTTTAACCAGAATGTTGTGCACATCTCTGGAGAAGTTGTTGCTGCTATTAAAATCTTGTTTGGCCTAACCTTTCTATCAAAAAGAAACAGAAGACTAAACACGTAGCTTTTCCTGTTCCAGTTTCAGTGGACAGGAGTAGTTTATTACGTCTGGCTCAGGGTCTTGTACAAGCTATTGACCCTTCTTACCAGGTGTTTTCTGTTAAGAGAAAAATGGAATCCTTTTTCCTAAAGAGATTCAAGAAATTGAATTTGGGAGAGAAATATGATGGGATAGATATAGATTTTTCTCTTCAGATTTCTGATTCAGACTCAGAGGAGAGTATGTTATCTGAATCTCCCTGTCAAGCATTCTCTTACTCTGAGTCTATTTCAAGAATGTGCCAGTGTTTTTGGTGGGGGAACACTGAGATTCCTCAGCACGTCAGAAAATACTGTGATGTATTACAACTGGTATTCCCAGAATCTTCTCACATCTTCCCAGTGCTGCCAGCAATGGAGGATGAGTCTGTCACAGCTTGTAGTTTCTCTGATAGCAAGCCTGCTGCACCTAAGAAAGCAGATAAAATGCACAAGGTTCCCTAGTCTTTAAAATTTCTATACACTCATCCTAGACTTGATCCAGCAGCTGTAGCTTTAGCCAGTCCAGCTGATGCCAAGCATTTTGTTAATTGCAATCATTCCCCTTCTGACAAGGATGGTAAAACAATTGGTAAAGTTGAGGAAAAAGTGTATGCTTCTGCAACTTTAATTTTTAGAAATTTGAATGATCAGACTTATATGTTAAAGTTTATTCTGACTAGTGAAAGTATGAGAAATGTTTTATTTGCACTTCCCACCTGTGAGGAAAATCTGCTCTGTGTGGTTTAGTTTCTTCTTTTTCTCATAGTTTGTAACTGTGTAGATACTACATCCAGGGCTGTTGCCATTGGTATTTTATTGAAAAAGTTTGCATGGGTGCATTCTCTGAACCTCCCACAGGATGTAAAAAGTGAGATTTTAAATTCAGCTTTGCAAAAAGATATAGTTTTTGGACCCTCTACTTCAGAAGTTATCAAAAATGTGATGAGAGGGGTAAGCTGATACAAGAAATCTCACAGATTTTCATTCCTCCTTCTCGGAATTTTCCAAGCCCCTCCCCGCCCCAGATGTTTCTTATCCCTTCTAGAAACTGTGAATCCCAATTTCTCTCTCTCTCTCTGGCAACAGATTGTTTCAGACAAATTGGTTCCAAGACTGGTTCAGCAGAGTTACAGATGGCTGGCTATGGGAAGAAATCCTCCCTTTTTCAGGGAATTATTCCACATCCACCAGAACAAACCTGTCTGTTCCTCTCTGTTCTATGGCATATTCTTTCTCACGTAGTAATACAATCCCTCCTCCCCATTTGAGAAGAGGTTTATATTTAACAGTGTTTTGGTGCCATAGAAAGAAAATGCCTGAAGACCAGTTGTGGACTTATTTTTCCTACACCAGTTTGTGATAGTGCCCAAATTCAAAATGCTTTCACTTCACAATCTCTTACCCCTTCTTCCTCATTTTAGTTTTTTTTGGTAACTTGAACCTAAAAGATGTTTATCATTGCATTCCTATCCATCCAGCCTTCAGAAGTTTCCTAAGGGCTTGTGTGTCTGGATCCCATTAGCAATTCTCTGCCTTACCCTTTGGGCTATCCACTGCTACAAGAGTGTTCACTAACTTTCTAGTTTAATTATAGCACATTGAAGGCTACAGAATATACATATTTTCCCATATTTAGATGAGTTACTTGTCTTTAAAGAGTCTTTTTTTCAAAGTGAGAGGAATCTCATATGCAGACTTGGATTCCAAGAGAACATTCAAAATTATTAATGCTATGTTGTCCATCTCGCCTTCCTTCTTTCTGGTTGGAGTTCGGAGCCAGTCTCGGCTCTGACTCGGCCACTTCTAAAGCTCGAAGAGTCCTTACTGGCTCAAGGTTAACCCCTTATGCCAGCATGCATAGCGGTAGCTACCCAGATCTCTTTTGCTGCTTGCAGCGTCGAGATTGTCTTCTGCTGGCTCAGGCTAAGTAGTTTATTTTTTCTGTCAAAATTGCTGTTTGTTCAGGCTAACTTGCATTATTAGTTAGAGTTTACCTGTCTTATCACCCCTATACTAGTTACAGTTGTTGTTTGTGTTTATAGGCCATCATTTCCTATCAGGCCTTTTTTCTGTGTGTTGTCGGCGGCCCGTTTTTCTTCAGGGTTGTTATCTTTCCCTTTTTCCCCTCCTTGCTTCTTAGGGAGAAACCGTTTAAGTTAGTGGCTTTTTCCCTTTGGGAGAAGTAGCCGTTTAATTTAGAGGCTACCCCCCTTATCTTTTTTCCCTCCTTCTGTCAAAAAAAAAAAATCTCTATACTTTATTGAGCTTCACGTTTTGTGTTTAATTATGTCTAAAGAATCTACAAAGCAGTCCGGCTTTAAAGAATATGACTAGTGTTGCCAAAAAATGTTCCTTATGGATGAGCAAATGAGTTGTGTTTATTGTTTAGGTGCGGTCCACCTTCAGGACTCGTGCTCTGTTTGCCATGCCTTCAGTGCACGGGTGTTGCAGGAGAGATGCAACAAACTGATCTTGAGAGGATTGTTAAAACCTCAGGTTGAGGTTGCATCAGATACTCAGCCTTCCAAAAAATCTGATGATAGACAGGCATCTTCATCGGCTCTACCTTTGGTGCTGACAAAGGCAAAATCTAAATCTTCAGATCCTTCGGAGCGGATTGTTGGCTATGAGGATTTCTTTTCTCTGGTGGCTCCATCAGTGGCTTCGGAGCCATACTCAAAAGAGGTTGAGATCTCCTTCCTTGGACCCGGTGAGATCTGTGCCTCAGTAACCACTTTTACAATCAGCAGCAGGTAGTCACCGGTCCTCTGCCCACTCCTCTCAATCATCCAGGAGTTTATTGGATGGTGATGTGGAGAGAATGGTGAAGAGGCTGCTCAAGACACAGGTGTTTGCTCAGTTATTGTTAGGGCCAGCCCAGAAGGAAGTGGCTCCATTGTCTGGTCCAGCCCCTATCTCGGTTCGTCCTCTGACTGCATCCAGTTTGGATCTGGAGTGCATGGAGGTAGTAGTGGTGGAACCGTCGGTTCTGACGACCCTTGCTCTGTCAGTTCCGACATTCGCTCTAACTTCCTCGACAGTCCGCTCTGTCAAGAGGTCTGGGCACCGAGACTCCCTCATCAGCTCCGAGGGGGGAAGTGGCATCAGACCCTTGTCCGACCCCGCTCTCCCTCTCAGAGCTTCAGTGCAGGTAAGTTCGGCTCTCAAATCTGTCTTGGAGCCATCGTCTTTGGTGCGGAGGAGGTCTCCAGGCTCCTTGGAGCCAGAGCCTCCCTCCATTCTGGAACGTAGTGCCTTTGAGGTGATGAGAAGTGTGCTGTCCACTGAGATGGCCCCACCCTTGGCTCCGTTGGCTCCATCCCGTGTCGTTACCTGTGTCTGCCTCAGATCCTTCTCTCCGTCCCAAGCATAGGGAACCAATGCCCCAGGATGAACCACAGGGTGACCCCTCTTCTTCTGAGTCCTCTCCTGAGCATGCCTCAGCGGAGGTTCCCAGGAAGAAAAAATGTAAGAGGAAACGTGGACTCCCCTGAGTCCATCACCTCTGACACGGTCTTGGATGACTCAGAAGGGTCCCCACTGTCCCCCTCTGACATTCTGGAGATCCTTAGGCAGAGGGAAAACCTGGAAATCCCTTGCCCCTTCTGAGGACGAGTCCATGTACCTGGACGCATTTGGCTCCTGACCTTCCACCTCCTGGGTGTCTCTGTCTTTTGACCCACTTTTGTCTGTCATGAGTCGAAAGGCGTGGAGTGCTCCAGAGTCCATGGAGCCCATTCCAAGAAGGCCAAACAAATTCATGACTGCACCAGATGATAAGATCTTCCTCTCCAAAAGCATGCCAGTTGATGCTATGTTGGTGGCGGGAGCCACCATGAAGAAACTTGCGGAGACTTCCTCTTCTACCCATTCACCAAACAAGTAGTCTAGAGCCATGGAAAGGTAAGGGAAGTGAGTTTTCTCTTCAGCAGCCTTTACTCTTCAGTCACTGAACTACTTGATGCATTTTACAAGGCTTCAGAGGGCTCTCCTTAAAGAGCTGTGAGATACTCTCCAGGATCCGTCAGCTGAGGGAGCGGCTTCCAAGTTGGCTAACCTCCATTGTCAACTCCTCCATGTGCTTGATTTCTTATGCAGCAGATGGAGAAAGTAGTGCTGCAGGCACAGGAGTGGCTCTTTGCAGACATTCCTGGATGTGCCTTTGTCAATTTGCAGAGCCCTTCAAGTCCTCCTTTATGAATGCCCCCTTTGATGGCTCGGCCTTGTTCGGGCCGCAAGTTCGAGAGACTCTTACCAAGAGTGAACATGATGGCAAAACTCTCTCTGCTGTAGGAGTCCATTTTTTCACTCCATCCCGGCCTTATCCTAAAGGCCAAAAGAGTGGGAAAATGTGGCTCTGTAAATCCCAGGGAGCTTCGCCGGACACTCATGGAGATAATTCCCCCTGAGTCAGAGAGGAAATAATAATGGGATATGCTGTCCTCGTGGCAGGGGAGGGCCCACAACAAGGCAACAGGGATATGTTCTCTGCCAGACCCTTTCAGAATCCCTGAAGGGTTGCCCAGCTGCTCACTTCTGGAGGCAGTTGGGGGCAGAATTTCACTGTACCCAAGGGCCTGGCAAGATATAACAGAAGATGAATGGATACGGTGCATAATATCCAGGGGTTACAAAATTCCCTTCTCCCAAGCCCCCCCAAAGAGTCGAAAATCAACAATCCCAGATGTTCCACCCAATCTTTGGGATCAAGCAGCCATAGAAATAAAAACTTTGGTGCAAAAAAGAGCCATTCAGGAAGTCTCTGCAGACCAGATAGAATCCGAAACTTACTCAAGGTTCTTTTTAGTTCCAAAGAAGACAGGGGACTGGAGACCTATCTTGGATCTTAGCAAGTTAAACACGTCAGTAAAAAAGACCAATTTCTGGATGGTGACATTGCAGTCCATTCTACCCTTTTTGGGTCAGGACAATTGGATGTGCTCTATCGATCTCCAGGACGTGCACTACCATATAAAAATAGACAGGCAGTCCAGGAGACATTTACACTTCCAGCTGGGAGCCAGTCATTATCAGTTCAGAGCTCTGCCCTTTGGTCTCACCACAGCCCCCAGGGTGTTCACCAAATTCATGGCAGTAGTAACGGCTCACCTGAGATGTTTGGGATTCCAGATGTTTCCTTATCTAGACGACTGGCTCCTCACTGCCACCACCAAGCATCATCTCCCAAGGGCCAGGAACCACATGATTCACACTTGTGCAAGCCTAGGAATCACAATAAATTATGAAAAATCTGCCTTGTTGCCTTCTCAGTGTATTACTTTCATAGGCGCTCAGGTAAATACAAGAGACATGTTAGCCAAGCTCCCACAAGAAAGAGTGCTTGCTATTTGAAGTCAGGCATCTCTCCTTTTGTCAAAATCAAAGGTTCAGGCTTGATTTGTCCTGAAAGTCTTGGGGTTAATGGCGGCTGCCATTACTCTAGTTCCGTTAGCCCATTATCACATGAGGATTCTGCAATGGCTCCTCTTCACTCAGTGGTTGTATCAGGACTTGCCAATGTCACACATGATCTTAGTCACAGATACTTGCAAGAAAGATCTACAGTGGTGGCTCCACTCTCCCCTAGTCACTCCAGGCAGACCCTTTGTAGCCCCTCTTCCGGTAGCCACAGAGACCATGGATGCTTCCCAGATAGGATGGGGGGGCATTACTGGGACAGACAGTCCAAGGAACTTGGCAACCTCAGGAGTACCATTTGCACATCAATGTCCTGGAGATAAGAGCGGTGTTACTGGCAATGCAAGCACTTCACGACTCTCTCCCTTTGGGCCATATAGCAGTTCAGACGGACAACATGTCAGTAGTGTGGTACATCAACAAACAGGGTGGAACCAAATCTTACCCCTTATGTCGGGAGGCCCTTGAGTATGGCAATGGGTGATCTCCTCTCAGCATTTTCTGGTTGCAGTGCACATTCCGGGGAAGTCCAACGTGACAACGGACAAGCTCAGCAGGGCAATTCTCATGCCCCACAAGTGGTCTCTGAAACAAGATGTGGCGGATATGATCTTCCGCAGATGGGGTCAGCCACACTGCAATCTCTTTGCCTCTCATCTAAACAACAAATGCAGCAGCTATTTTGCCCTAGTTCCCCTCCGGGACAGTCACCCATAGATGCATTGGTCCACGATTGGCCCCCCTGGGATCCTTTATGCTTTCCCCCCGTTTCCTTTAATTCCAAAAGTTCTTCAGAAAGCAAAGTTGCTGAGTTGCAAACTGATCCTCATTGCTCTGTTCTGGCCTCATCAGATATGGTTCCCATTTCTTTCGCATTACCTGAAGGAGGAGCCTTGGATTCTGGACCCGGTTCCGGACCTTCTGACACATCAGTCGGGCGCTCTTCATCCTTTCATTCAAACTCTCAAACTGACAGCTTGGTTTCTCCACTTCTGATCCTAGCCAGGCTCCCTGATATCTCCACTATGGTTCAACATATTTTAGTCTCTTCCCATAAACCAACTACTAGGAAGCTTTACGCTAGTAAATGAAGGAGGTTCTCCTTCTGGGCTGAGCAAAATGATATTGATCCATTTACAGGTCCAGTTGCAAAAATCTTGGACTTACTGGCTGAAACCTTCGAAAAAGGAGCAGCGGCTGCTATGATTCGTGTTCAACTGGCTGCTATTTCTAATTTTCATGTGGGCCTTCTAGGTTCAAATGTCATGTCCCATAAGTTATGTAAGGCCTTCTTGAAAGGTGCTACACTATTAAGGTCTCCTATCCGAGAAACTCTCCATCCTTGGAATTTAAACTTAGTACTAGCTGCTCTGATCCTTCCTCCCTTTGAACCAGCCACTTCTTGTCCTCTGAAGTTCTTATCATGGAAGACCCTTTTCCTGATTGCGGTTACATATCTCCGAGTTACAGGTACTTTCCATCCGCCCGCCTTATATGATCTTTCACAAGGATAGAGTATCTCTCAGAACTAATCCTTTCTTTTTACCAAAAGTCTGCTCAGACTATAATTTGAATCAGTCAATTGAACTTCCTGTTTTCTTTCCAAATTATGGCAACAAAGCAGAGTACAAATTGCATCAATTGGATGTCCACAGGCAATTACGATTTTATCTTCAAAGGACCAAGGACATTAGAAAATCAGATCAGCTGTTTGTATCTTTTTCTCAGAGCAAACAAGGCTCATCAGTTTCCAAAGTGACTCTTTCAAAATGGCTGTCCAACACTATTACTTATGTTTATGAGTCTTGGAATGTGTCAGTCCCAGGAAAAGTGAGGGGACATTCCACTAGGTCCTTGGCTACCTCCATAGCCTTTCAAGCTAAGCTTCCTTTAGATACTGTTTGTGCGGCAGCAACATGGGTTACTCCCCATACCTTCATTACAAAGTGGACATGGCCTCTCAGAACAGGGCATCCTTTGGTTCCACAGTTCTGAAATCTCTTTTCCAGTGAACCACCCAGTATTTAGGTGCTAGAGATGCTGTCCCAACTAGAAAGAAGGAAGGCGAGATGGACAACATAACATAAAGAAGTTCTTGTGTCCTTCCCTCCTTCCCCCATCCTGGATGATTGAGAGGAATTTACCTTTTGGCTGATATGGCTGAGTTTCCTTTGCTTTTCAACCTTTTGTATTCTCCTTGTCACCATGTTTTCCTGTTGTTGTCGGTACAAGGAGTCTTATTGTTTACCCTTTTTTTGGGTAATTCATAATTTCCCTATCTAGTGGTTAGTTCTCACAAACGAGATCTGGGTAGCTACCACTATGCATGCTGGGATAAGGGGATAGCCTCGAGCCAGTAAGGACTCTTTGAGCTTTAGAAGTGGCTGAGTCGGAGCCGATATTGGCTCTGAACCCCAACCAGAAAGAAGAAAGGCGAGATAAAGGACAACAAACATGGAACATTATGGTAAGAACACAACTTTTTTTTTTTTATTCCATCGCACAGGATTGTGTTCTGAAGTTTTTGCTAGAGACCTCCGTACAAAGAACTTTTCTTCTACATGAAAAAAATAAATCTATATATAGATCTTTTCCAGGGGTTTTCTACTGAGACTTTGGTCAATCTGGCAGAATAACTCTGGATTCTGGGTGTCCCGGCATCTGGAGTCTCATGATACCTCTGGCAATACTCCACATGAGAAAGATACAATGGTATATGAAGTCTCTTTGGCCCAGCACCAACGCCTGTTATCTTTCCAGATTCCAATTCTGGCATTTGTAAGAAGAGAAACCACTTGGTTGAGACATCAAATATCTCTGAATCCACTCCCCTTCTCCCTTCTTCCACCAAAGCAGCCCGTCACCACAGACTTCTCAGACTTTGCTTGGGGAGCAGTGACAAGGGGAATAAAAGTGCAAGTTGTCTGGGATAACAAAGATGGACACAATCATAAAATATAAAAGAGATGCTTACCTTTATAAAGACACTCAGTTCTCAGCACATTTTGTCCCTGCACCACTTCTTTGCTATGGACAATACTGCAGGAACTAGGTTTTACCCATTATGCAGACTAGCCATGTTAGCATGAGAGATAGCTTTATAGCACAGTCTCACTCTACAGGCTTCCTGCATTCCACCAGAGCAAAACTGTGTGGCAGGCAAGCTGAGCAGGACAGAGAGAGAGACCCTCACAAATGGAAGCTAAATTGGGGGTCTTCCAAGGATTGATCTTTTTTTGGGGAATTCCTCAAACAGACCTTTTTGCCTCCTGTCTCATCAATCAGCTGGCAAAATTCTGCTCCAGGAATCTATGCAAAAAGGCCTGTAAGATGTCTGTTTTCCCTTGGACAGGAATGTTCCTGTAAGATATTTCTGAAGATTCAGAAAGAATTTCCCCAAGTCATTGTAGTGACTCTTGTCTGGCCCAGGTGAGATTGGTTCTCCCTTCTTTTGGAAGTGGCCAAAGGCAGTGTCATCACAGACTGGATCTACTCACACAAAAACAGGGATTCTTGATATAAGTCAACCCCGAACAACTTGCACTGACTGCCTGGATGATAAGGTTTTAAGACCTTTTAGGCACCTGCTTACTGTGAACATGCAGCAGGTACTAATGGAGACAAGAAAGCCTGCTACTAGAAAATCCTGTATTATGAAATGAAAAAAGGTTTTCTACTTGGTGCCAACAGTATAGCCAGCACCCATTCAGGGCCACTGTTTCTCTCTGGTTTTACAATATTTGTATGAGTTAATTTCCCATGACTTGTCGTACTGCTCTATTCAGGTTAATTTCTTGGCCATTTCAGCATGTCTGTCCTTGGATTCCCCTTCTGAGAAGTATATACCAAACAGTAGGGGGCCCAGCACTGACCCTTGTGGTACCCTGCTGGCAAAAGGTCTGTTGGTTGATGTGGAGTCACCCTCTTTGATAGTGTGTGTCCAGTCTGTGAGCCATTTGGCAATCCATCTTACTACAAAGGGGTTTTAATTCAGTTTTCTAAGTTTATTGGTAATGCCTGAATGTCAGATTGTGTTGAAAGCCTTTGCCAAGTCGAGGTATGCTGTGTGCACAGATTTGCCCTCATCAGTGGCCTTGGTCACACTTTCAGAGAAATCCACCAGATTTAACAGGCAGGATCTGCCCTTCATGAAGCCGAATTGGGTAGGGTCGAGGGTTTGGAGGTCACGTATGTCTTTATTTATGAGGTCCATAATGATATGTTCCATGGTCTTACAGATGATTCTGGTCAGGCTTATGAGTCTATAATTCCCTGGGTCAGTTGCTAGGCTACCTTTGTGGAGGAGAATAACTGTAGCTGTTCTCCATTCCTCAGGAATAAAGCCTCTGATTAGGCTATGATTAAAAAGGGTACTTAGGGGTGATGCTAGGTCTTGTTTTAGCCTGTTTAAAAGACCGCCTGGGATGTCACCTGGTTCCACAGAAGCCATGTTATTCACCTTGGACATGGCTTTGAGGACCTGCTCTTCAGATATGTAAGGTGGAGGGAGGGTTTGTTGTAAGTTAGGAGGGGATAAGGGGGCACAGTTGTCACCAAACCTATCTGCTAACAGGTTTGCTATCTCTGTGGGATCAATGTGTGTGATACCCTTGGCCACCAATTCTGCACATATTTGGGTACTACCCTTTAGGTTACGTGCATAGCTGTAAAAAGCCTTATTGTTATCCTTGGCAGTACTTGTTAGGTTTCTGTCAAAGGAGCTCTTGGAGGATTTGACAAGTTGTCTTATTTGCCTGTTAAGGCTGAGGATGGTGCTTTTCCATTGATGGGTCCTTGTCTTTGTTTTCTTGGACAGCAATTTTTTGCATTTATTGTAGAGTTTGTAGATACTGGAAGTCCACCACAGCAGCTTGATTTTACTTGGGGCTCTGGCTTTGATTCTGTCTGCCACAGCTGAGTTTATACACTTATGCAAGTGATTGTACTGGGCTTTAGTGTAAGCCTTGGTGTCGTTACCACTTTCAGCTTGGGGTGGGGCTTGTAATGCATTTATAACTTCACCTAGGAGGGTATAGTTTGCCTTGGTGAATTATTTAGTCTGATTTCACCCTTTGTGAGTCCTAGTGTTAGTTTCAGTTCAAAGGTGACTGATTTGTGGTCAGTTTTAACTAATGAGAGTCAGACAGTTGCAGCAGTGCACCTGTTTGACATGTTGGTGAGGACCAGATCTAGAATGTTTGTTCCTCTTCTCAGGGTATGGACAATTTGCTCCAGGGAATTTGAATTCACAAAGTCAAGGAACTTTTGTGGTAGCGAATTTGGGCTAGAGTAGGTTTCCCCGCTGATAGTGGGATAATTGAAATCTCCCATAACCAGTGTGTTCTGTAAAATTTGGATTGTCTTCATTTTGGTTAAGTAGGCTTCATAGGTGTTGTGACCCATGGAGGAGGATCTATAACTGGCTAGGACTTGAATGGGGGTCTTCCACCATAACCTGGACCTAAAGTAACTCCATGGAGTTGTTCAGTCTAACTAGATACGAGGTCAATTTATCTCTAATACAGATTGAAACATCATCTCCTTTGTCTTTCACACATTCATTTTACAAGTGTAAAGGTATGGAAGGCATTGTAGCCTTGTAGGGCCGGGGTACTCTCTGAGACCCTAAACCAAGTTTCTGTGTCTGCACAGACATCTACATCTTCTAGTGATAGAAGTGCTTCCAGGGAGTGCAGTTTTTGGTTTAAGCTCCTACCATTTAGCAACATGACCCTTATTTTGTTCTGACTGGTTGATTTCATGTCAATAATGCTGTTTTTGAGACCTTGCCTAAAAAGGTACTATGGGGAAACAAGAGCCATTGCCAGCTGCTGATAGCCTAGGAATGCCAGGTGCAAGCCATCTCTGGCAAAGCAGCAAGGTTTGTTGACCATGGCTTCCCAGGCAGACAGGAATTGGATCCCCTTAGAATGACACCAAAAACTAAGCCAATTATTGACATTGATAATTTTTTTTATACTGTGGTTTTCAAAGCTGGTAAAACACTTTATGCCTTTCTTCCTGTAACCAGCAGTACATGGAGGAGGTAAGGCTCCATGCAGTACAAAGAATTATGATCGTTCTCATGGTGAATTTCTAGGCATTCACATCTCATACACATAATAATGTGGTTATGATCTGTGGCCCAGTCATAATCCTTTATATAAGAACCTGTCATACACCATATATGTCCTCTACAGAGCATGATTATTTCTTAACTAAATTAAGCTCTGGAATATATAATTGATTAAAAATATAGACCTTATTTCAAATACAAATTCTGGGTAAATCAGTCAACATCAAATAAATATGCTCAAGTATATAACTAGGATGGTACTGTCCTGGATATTCTGCACTGGCAAACCTAGGATCTTTCAACTCCTTACCCTTGGATAAAACTCTATAAATAGCAGAACTCATGCTATTACTATCTTCAAACTAAGAGTAAAATCAAACTCACTTATTGATGAATCATCCTTCCTAATGGAAACTGTCTTGCAGTAAATCACACACTTTTATGAAAATGGATTCACATTCATTTCTCAATGACTTGTATACATCCGCTAAGGATACTGTTAAGTTTTTCAACTGTATTAACCACAACAACACATGCTGGTAAGATACAGGTTAATTCAGCAGAAACACATTTGATGAAATCAATTCATAAGACATTCAACAGAAAGTGTATTTATTTCTTTTCTTTTACTTTATTTTAATTTCTTGACTGGGAAGGTCCAGCTGGGTATAGAACTCCTTCTCAGTGGAAGCCCAGGGAGAAAAGTCCCTTTGGTGCAATATAATACGAGATACAATGTAAATTAACCCAGGTAAATTAAACATTAGTATCATATTTCACAGTGCAGTATTGAAAAATGATACACAATAGCATATTGAATTGATTCACATGAAATAAAAGCATATCAAATAGAAAAATCTTACCTCAGACTATAATATTCTAAGAGGTGACAGAAAACACCAGAGAGCAAGAGAAGTTGCTGAAGTTTATAAAAACAGTATCCATAAATATCCTGCCAGTTCAACAACATCAAAATCCTTATCTCTCGCAAGCTAAACCAATACAGTCCTTAAATATAATAGGCATACATATTCCCCCAGGCAAAAATATTACTACAACAGAAGAATTCTTCAACTGGGCCTTATCTACCTTCTACAAGAAAATATTGTTGGTGACATTCATATCAACTGCTTCTCAGTCTCATCAAATAGCTCTATAGAAGCTATAAGAACTATGTGGCATGTTCCAATTGATTACAAAACCCACCTATTACAATAAAAATAATGATACAGTGACAAATCTGAACTGGATTTTAACCTATTCACCTAACAAATTTGTAACCTCTGGTTCTATGTCTAACTAAATGACAACCTAATTGCATTCATCAGAGCACAAATTAGTATCCACATTAAATCAGTTTCCAATCTATCCCTTTTCAATAAAGACACACTAATTTATAACCTAAAGTAAGTAAACTGGAAAAAATGATATAGCTTAATTTAGATTATGCTGTATCTAAATTCAGTAGCAGCTTTCCAAATATCTGAAATGAGCTTGCTCCTTTAAGAACCAAAAGAGTTAAAGCCAGCCCTGCCCCATAGCTATCCAACAATAAGAAACTAGTCATGAAGCAGGGTGACAAAGCCTGAAAAGCCTGGTCCACAAATAAAACACAGAAAATATTTCAGACTTACAAACAACTCAAAAACCATGCCAAATACTGGATAACAACTGATAAGAAAAATACTCCTTACAAACTACCAAGCATCAGCTCAGACTAACCCAAAAATGTTCTGGTCCTCAATAAATCCAATATTAAACCATGACCATTCTACACAACCTACCCACAATAATCAACCTTTGTGACCCACAAAATACCAGTCTATTCAATTCCTACTTTCAACACAGTTTCTACCTTAATTAGCAACTTAGCTCCCTCAACTACAGACACTCCAACTCAACTTGTTAAACACACTCACTCCCTCTCCTTCCAACCAGTCCCTACATTAGCCATTAAAATACTTCTCCTATTGTTAAAGTCTACATCAGTAGAAACAAGAATCTATACTTTGAATTCATTAAATTAGCTGCCAGTGCATAATCTATCCATTATCCATCTTAATTTACCACTCAAAGAATCCTATGTGCCCTTACTTTGGAAGAAATGTTACATTCTACTCCTTCACAAAGGTGGCACCTCTACTGACATCTTCAGTTATAAAACTATTGCAATATTACCCCCTCCTATCCAAAATATTAGAATGCATACAGATTCAGCTACTCAGTCACATCATACAATTCTGTCTCTGGTCACCATCTCAACATGATTTCCATCCTTGCTACAGTACCACTACTGTCCTGCTTAACTTCATTAATACTGTTAATATAAGCAAAAATAAAGTTTACATTGCATCAGCCCTTTTCCTTAATCTGTTCAAAGCTTTCAAAACTGTCTCACATAATATCCTCTTACAAAAACTCTCCCATCTAGGACTCAATGGTGACACATTGACATGCTTTCACAGTTACCTGTGTAATAGATCTCAAAAAGTTAGATTGTAAAATTATCTACTCTTTTATCTTCCTGTAATTGTTGGAGTCTTCCAAGGTTCCATTCTGAATCCAGTTCTCTAATATATATTCATTAATTACCTATGAACAATAACCAAAAATATGCTGATGACTCCACTCTTATCTGCTCAGACCAAGCCCTAGACAATCTACAAAAAATAAATGAAGACTCCCTCACTTCAATAGAGAACGGGTTAACCAGATCACAAGTATTTCCTAACTCCTACCCTCCCCCCAAAAAACATATTCTTTTTCACTCTCAACCAACTTAACACTCAGAAATGTACTTTTATCCATTACCTCTACTGACAATAAAAAAATTGAATGTGTCCCTTACATGGA